>NC_086445.1:440405162-440705162 GCF_028390025.1 Pseudophryne corroboree
TGCCGGGCACTGTGGTAAGGGGAGACTGGGAGTGACTGGTTAGCCCCCAGGAGATGCTGCGGCTGGAAGGAGGAGGGGGTCATAGCATGCTCGCAGCGCAGACCTCGCGGGTGCCGGGCACTGTGGTAAGGGGAGACTGGGAGTGACTGGTTAGCCCCCAGGAGATGCTGCGGCTGGAGGGAGGAGGGGGTCGGAGCCTGCAAGCAGCGCGGACTTCTGCAGCGCTGCCCGCCGGCTAAAGTGTGTGAAGGAGCTGGGCGCACCTCACTGCGGGTTGGGGTAGCCGGGGCTGGAGATAAACGAGGCAGTACGGAACCTGCACAGCGGCAGGTGCCCCACAAAACTGCAGCTAAGAAGTGTGGAGTGTGGCAGAAAGTGACGCTCCTTTGTGCCAGAGAGACCCTGCTGAGTTTGCTGATGTGGGGGGTCAAGCACACAGTGAGCCGGTGCCTGTCTGTACGGCATACCCCCTCACACACTCCAATACCTCCCAACTGTCCCGATTTTTGTGGGACAGTCCCATTTTTTGGGTCTGTCCCGCTGTCCCACCCGCGGGCCGCAGTTTCGTGGGGGGGGGGGCTAGTTGGGAAGCTCCTGTACTCGCTGTTCTGCTTAGCAGAGCAGCGGTGAATAGACGCTGTGCGTCTATTTAGTGGAGACAGAGGGAGAGCGACCACCCCCTCTGGATTTACCCCTAGCTGAGGGGCCAAAATCCCATGTAAAAAGAATAATCCCGGAATTTGCATAAGGGGCGTGGCCACGTGTCACGCGATTAGGTCACACCCCCAAACCTACAGCAGGCACAGCAATGAGATAGGGCCCCTCTGTCTCAAGTGCCCTGGGCCCCCCAGACTCATAATCCACCCCTGGGGGCATGCCAGCAGCTCACAGAGCGCTGGGCATGTCCCCTCACTGACGAAAACAGGGCGTGGCTCGCAATCGCGTGTCCTCCCGTGAAGCCACGTCCCCTTTTCGGTGGTCATGCCCCCTTTTCACAGCACGTGTGTCCCTCCTTCTGCCTGAAGAAAGCTGGGAGGTATGCACCCCTGTCTGTGCCATGCCCATACCATCTGCTTCTGCTCCTAGTCTCCTATAGATTTGCCCAGATCTGTGACTCATTTGACTAACTCCGCCCAGTGTTGTGACTCCGCCCAGCGTTAGCAAATGAGGCACAAAGTCACAGATCTGGGCTATTATATAGGAGATATATATTATATATATATATATATATATATATATATAGCATAGATAGAGTAGGCGGCACTCGGGAGACTTGTCTTTCATAGTAAAGAAAAACAGTTTTTATTGTAGCATAGTCCTACATATATTGCGGGCCTCAAACCGTCATCAGGGACGACGGGCGGAGGACTGAAACATATGTAGCACTATACTACAATTAAAACTGTTTTTCTTCACTATGAAAGACAAGTCTCCTGAGTGCTGTCTACTCTATCTATGCTGCATCTGGTCATGCTGGACCAAGGAGGGCACCGGAGCAAGTTTAACTGGCTAACGTTTTAAATGAGTGGCGGGAGTTTTTTTTTATATATAAATATGGATATATATATATATATATATTTTCTAAAATATGAATAAGAAAGGGCGCCTCATAGTGCATAAACCAGTTTCAAGCAAAGATTTATTTTCATTTCTTTACACACACTTGGTTTAAAAGTGACGTACCAGATGCGGCGGTCTCAACCACCGTAGGTATAATCGTATGGTAACAAATATTAAGTGGATATACCACGAGTAGCATCGGTCAGCAGGCTCACCACCGCCGTCTGCTCCTTCACGCCAGGCCACATCCCTACGCGTTTCGTCACGATGGACTTCGTCAGAGGGTTGGCCCGGCGTAGCACAACCTTCCTATAAATAACAATACTCATCCAATCAAAATAACAACATTATTACCAAATTATAATAAACTCGGCATAGATGTAAAACAATTTTTGTTCTTACTTGAATATACATCCCAGCACATACATTAAATGTAATACCAGCCATAGCTGTTTTAATAAATTAAAAATGCCTGAAATAAAACAAGGACAATTAAACCTGTTAAAACCTAATAAAAACCATATGGGAGTCATAACATTAAGCCCGTCTACAGAGGTGTTGATCTTGTTTATTTTTATATAACAAAGATCAATTTATTTAAAAAAGAAAATCACCCTCATCCCAGACTTTCAGCTCAAGAACGGGGTGATTTCAAAACCCTCATTTAAGCCTGCTGGATATAAAGTTTTGAGGGTCATTATCCAAAAGGTCTCTCTTCTGGCCAGCAGTTTTAGCCGATCTCCTCCCCGTTTATCTAATTTCACATTTTCTAACCCTATAAATTTCATTTTACTTGGATTACTTTTCTGACACATTTTAAAGTGTCTAGGGACACTATGATTTTCCAGGTTATTTTTTATATTCCTATAGTGTTCTAAAATACGTAGTTTTAAAACTCTTTTTGTTTTACCCACATATTTTTTACCACAGCCGCATATCAGCATATAAACCACAAATGTGGTATTACAATTAATAAATAGCTTTATCTGATACTCTTTCTCTCCCCCACTATCTACAAATGTTTGTTTGCCTGTTAACCCATGCGTACACATTTTACAATTGCCGCAATTGTAAAAACCATTAAGTTTTTTCAAAAAAGTACCACCTGTAGTACTAATTTCCTTCATTAAAGGGAGTTCACTTGGAGCCAGATGATTTTTTAGAGTTTTTGCTCTTCTGAACACTAAGCTGGGTTTCTCTGTTATTACTTTACCCAACACAGAATCCATTTTTAAAATGTGCCAGTGTCTTTCCAAGCTATTACGAATGTCATTCACCTTTGTATTATACTGCGTAACAAATGGGCAATCCAGTTTTGTATTACCATTCATAGGTTCCAGATTTTTATCTTTATACTGGATTAACCGTTTCCTGTCTAATAACCTTGTTTTATTAAGAGCTGTATCTACGAGATGTTTGGGATACCCTTTTTCTTTAAATCTAGTTGCATATATATTAGCCTGATCTTCAAATTTATCTGTATCAGTACAATTACGTTTCAACCTAAGCAATTGTGAAAAAGGGAGGTTTTTCTTCCATTTATCATAGTGGCAGCTGTTATAATCCAGGTAGTTGTTACTATCAACTGGTTTAAAATACGTACATATTTCTACTTTATTAGACTCTTCCCTTATACCAGTGGTTCCCAAACTTTTTTTAATCATGGCGCCCTAGAGTATCAGAATTTTTTCACGGCACCCTTAAGCTAAAAGTTTCTTTGAAAATTTTAGAAAACAATAAGTAAATTATGTTTATGTGTCATCCTTAGTTTCTTTAGTATGTTGTGGGACAATATTTGCTTCTGTTTGTCCTCATATTTTATAAATTGGCAGCCACAAGCACTGGTTTTGTCTATTACATTGACCAAAAATAGTTTGAATTGGTCCTGGACCACCAATCCAAGGCACCCCTGCTAGTGTCCTGAGGCACCCCAGGGTGCCGCGGCACACAGTTTGGGAACCACTGCCTTATACTGAGATCCAAATCTAGATATTGAATTTGTGTTCTTTGTGTGTTGAAAGTGAACCCCAAATTATAGTCATTAACATGTAAATGTTGTACAAACTCTGTGAATGACGTTTCAGACCCCTCCCACACTATTAACAAATCGTCTATATATCTCCTAAACATCACAATCTGATCTTTAAAAGGGTTATTATTATATATGCAATTTTGTTCCCATTCTCCCAAGTATATATTTGCAAAACTTGGGGCGCAAATCGTCCCCATCGCCGTCCCGCAGCGTTGAATAAAATAATCTCCCAAAAAAGTAAAATAATTGTGTTTTAACACAAAATTCAAACAATCCACAATAAAATTAATTTTCTTAATTTCCATAGAGGGATCACGTAACAAAACTGCTCTCACACAATCAATCCCTTTATCATGGGGTATTGACGTGTAGAGAGAGTTTATATCTATAGTACCCCATATATAACTATCTTTCCATTCAAACGTATCAAATATTTGTAACACAGTAGTGGAGTCTTTCACATATGATTCTAACAGGGGAACATATTTCTTTAGATAAATGTCAACAAACTTTGAAACTCTGGAAGTCAAGGATTCTATACCCGACACTATCGGGCGTCCAGGGGGGGTTTCTTTATTTTTATGTAGTTTAGGAAGATGATAAATTGTGGCTATTCTAGGGGTTTCATTCATTAGGTAGGAAAATTCATCTGGACTTATCACTTTTTCTGTTTTTCCTCTATTTAACAATTCCGCTAATTCAACAACAAATTTTGCGGTGGGATCCTCTTTTATTTTTTCATAGGAAATAGGGTCAGCCAGGAGTCTTTCCATCTCTTTTATATAATTACTTCTATCCATTATAACTAACCCCCCACCCTTATCAGCTTGTTTAAACACCAATTCTTCATTAGCTATTAATCCCTTCAATGCTTGTGATTCCTCTTGTGTGAGGTTTCTATCCTTTATTTTCAAATTAATACTTTCCAAATCTTTCTTAACTAATTGGTGAAAGAGATCCAAATGAGAACCCTTAGATTCAACCGGGTAATAACTACTTTTGTTTTTTAAACCCGTCACATTCACTGGTTTATCCTTACCCCAATTTTTCATTATAGCCGCGTTCTTCAGAAAATGGCGTTTGAGTGTCATATTACGTATATATAAATTCAAATCCATATTTAAATTAAACTGGTTCACTCCCACCGCAGGAGCGAACGATAAACCTTTTTGCAAAAGATTTTTTTCACTTTGAGACAAATGGACTTTGGACAAATTAAAAATGCCCTTATCTGTGGAGGGAACTAATACGGGGCTCTTTTTTTGTTTATTTGCATTTTTGCCACCTCTTTTTCCTCGTCTTCTCTGAATCTTTTCCGTGTTAACGAAAAAGGTTCTCTGTCTCCTTTCCCTCTTGGCAAATAACTATGGTCTCTCTGATACCTCTCTAAAAAAGACAAATCCTCATTATTGGTAGATCCTAGCACTTGGAATCTATTTCTCTGTGCTAAAGGGGTAGATTTTTTTAAAATCCATCTGATTTCTCCATGCCTTATCTTTTGGCACTTTTTGCCACATTTCCCTTTCCTGTTTCTTATAGGGAAAGGACCTTCTAGGGGAATTATTATATTCCAAATTATTAGTAAACTTAGTTTTTCTAGGAGATTTTGTAAACCTGTGGCTCATAGAAGACTCTCTACCATATTCTCGAGTAACAAAATCCTGTTTCATACTCTTTGATTCATTCCGTTTTTGTGCCCAATCTTTTACTTGTCCTTTATCATAGTCCTCTTTATCTCGTCTAAATTTTTTCGTTTTAACTACACAGATCTCTTTCTCCATTTTTTCTACTTTAACCCCAATATATCCGACAAACTCCTTCATATCAGACTCATTAAGGGTTTTTTCTAACTCCCTTTCTTTTTCAGAAAGGGTGTTTTCTAATTCCTTTATAAGGGTTTTCTTTTCAAACACAATTAACCTCATTAATTCTAAAGAACACTCGTTCAGTATTCTGTCCCATTCCTTGATAAATTTATCATTAGTAGTTCCAAAAGTCGGGTTTTTTGATATTCTTAAACCTCTTGGGACTCTTCCGCATTTAATATAATTTTCCAGGGATACAACATCCCACCAAGTTCTAGTTTCTTTTAGCACTAGTTTTTCTATGCTAAAAAAGAGATCTTCATTAGAAGTCTCCTGAGAATAATTGGATGTAGTATCATCAGAAAACACCTTTAAGCATTCTTGTAATCTATTAGATCTTAAATCAGCAAATTTAGACATTTTTTTCCCAGGAAATATATGCAGCAACAAACAGTGGATAAAAGAAACAATAAATGGTGTGCAAAAGTCCGTGCGCAAGTCTATTTTCCAGTCCGTGGAACCACAAGTCCCAGCTTCCAAGCAAAAATTACCAAGACCACCCAGGTGTATCCTATGGTATAATTAGGTCTCCGTAGCACTCTTAATCTTTGAGATCGGCGTCTCCTTTCGACCAGTATCCACTACCAGCAGCAATGGTTTCTAAAATATGAATAATAAAGGGCGCCTCATAGTGCATAAACCAGTTTCAAGCAAAGATTTATTTTCATTTCTTTACACACACTTGGTTTAAAAGTGACGTACCAGATGCGGCGGTCTCAACCACCGTAGGTATAATCGTATGGTAACAAATATTAAGTGGATATACCACGAGTAGCATCGGTCAGCAGGCTCACCACCGCCGTCTGCTCCTTCACGCCAGGCCACACCCCTACGCGTTTCGTCACGATGGACTTCGTCAGAGGGTTGGCCCGGCGTAGCACAACCTTCCTATAAATAACAATACTCATCCAATCAAAATAACAACATTATTACCAAATTATAATAAACTCGGCATAGATGTAAAACAATTTTTGTTCTTACTTGAATATACATCCCAGCACATACATTAAATTTAATACCAGCCATAGCTGTTTTAATAAATTAAAAATGCCTGAAATAAAACAAGGACAATTAAACCTGTTAAAACCTAATAAAAACCATATGGGAGTCATAACATTAAGCCCGTCTACAGAGGTGTTGATCTTGTTTATTTTTATATATGACTCCCATATAGTTTTTATTAGGTTTTTATTAGGTTTTAACAGGTTTAATTGTCCTTGTTTTATTTCAGGCATTTTTAATTTATTAAAACAGCAATGGCTGGTATTAAATTTAATGTATGTGCTGGAATGTATATTCAAGTAAGAACAAAAATTGTTTTACATCTATGCCGAGTTTATTATAATTTGGTAATAATGTTGTTATTTTGATTGGATGAGTATTGTTATTTATAGGAAGGTTGTGCTACGCCGGGCCAACCCTCTGACGACGGTGGTGAGCCTGCTGACCGATGCTACTCGTGGTATATCCACTTAATATTTGTTACCATACGATTATACCTACGGTGGTTGAGACCGCCGCATCTGGTACGTCACTTTTAAACCAAGTGTGTGTAAAGAAATGAAAATAAATCTTTGCTTGAAACTGGTTTATGCACTATGAGGCGCCCTTTCTTATTCATATTTTAGAAACCATTGCTGCTGGTAGTGGATACTGGTCGAAAGGAGACGCCGATCTCAAAGATTAAGAGTGCTACGGAGACCTAATTATACCATAGGATACACCTGGGTGGTCTTGGTAATTTTTGCTTGGAAGCTGGGACTTGTGGTTCCACGGACTGGAAAATAGACTTGCGCACGGACTTTTGCACACCATATATATATATATATATATATATATATATACATACAGAGAGAGAGAGAGAGATAGAGAAGGATAATAAATATATGCTTACTGAAGTTACCATTAAACATCTGTACTCTGGTAGATCTTTTAAAATTCATAATTGTTTGAGCTGTACAACAAAATTTCTCATTTATGCACTTACAGTATATGCCCATGTAGGAAATATTATATTGACAAGACTGAGTGCAAGTTAGGATGGGATTGCTCAGATCTGCTATATGTGCTGCTGTTCTTTTGGGTACCAGTGAGCAATACGTAGCAAGACATTTTCTAAACAAGATTACCAACTATAGTGTCCTACAACACTTTTCGAGTTGTCAGAACTCCTCACTGGCCAATTTCTATTTCAAAGCATTTGAGTATGAAGTGCAAGGTAATAGGAATGGAAATCTTTTGAAAAAATTAGCTAAACGAGAAACATGGTGGATACACTGGCTAAATACGTTGATTCCCCATGGTTTAAATGAAAACTGTGGCATTGTACCCTTTCTGACTGATTGACCTGCTTCGATCATTTTAGTAGTATTTTCTTTTTTTGGTAATAGTGAACGAAATGGTTGTGCTGAGGGAACACACAGATGTGTATTGGATATATTTGTTTTTAAGGATGCATTTTTATGATGGTTTTAGGTATATTAAATCTTTTTTTTTTTTATTAATTAAGAAGTTGGCAATAGGTTGTTCGTTTGTAAAGATTGCTTAATGCTTGTCTTAAATTTACTTTACAATAAAATGGCACAGTATAGCACAGTATAGCATGGCGCAGTATAGCATGTTGAAACATATTTTGGCTACAACAATATGGCACCGATGATCAAATATATTGGTGAATGCCTATAGCTTAGCCCCATTGGTTGTGAGAGGTCATGTGACCGTATTCTGATTGATTATAATTATAATGTGATATGTGGGTAAATAAGCACAGACAGGGTTAAGCCCTTATACACCCACTAACAAAGTTCACCTGTGACAAAACACGTTTGTGCAGTGCTAACGGAGATGTGGATGAGACTTGGAATGCAAAGGGATGCCTGGGGGTTGCTGTGTACCTGGTTCTATGTTACTGAGTGCTTGTTGTGAGTTTTTTTAAATTCCTTTGAGTAAAACTTTATACTTTTAAATTGCTACACTATAGTGCACCTTCTTGTTTTCTCTCAAATCTATCTATCTATCTATCTATCTATCTATCTATCTATCTATCTATCTATCTATCTATCTATCTATCTATCTATCTATCTATCTAATAAAGGCACATATGGTTAGAGGAGATACCATTAAACATCTGTACTTTGGTAGATTTTTTAAAATTCATCATTGTTTGACCTATACAACAAATGTTCTGCTCTCACACTAAACTTCTGTTCCATACTCACTGTCTACCCCATCTGGGTCACTCTTGTCAGTCTGCCCCTCCCCTTTAGAATGTAAGCTCTCGTGAGCTGGGCCCTCTCTACTTGTGTGCTTTTCCTTCTCGTACTATGTTCTACTCCATACTCCATACATCGGCACCTAACCCCCGGTTTCGGCATTAATGATGGTTATTTCAATGGGTATCAGTAGGATTTACAGGTGATCAGTATGCTGGCTGTCAGTATACCGACAACAGCATCCCGACCATCAGTATGCCAGCAGCATGGCAAGCACAAAAAGTCTCCTTGTGGGCTTGCTGTGCTGGCCACACTGCGGATTCGGTAGCTCACTGCGCTCATCACAGGTTCTATTCCCAGTCGTGGACACCCATGAGTGGGAATAGCCCCTGGTAGCCAGGATTCCGGCTGGCAGCATTGCCAGCAGTCGTGAACTCTGCGTTGGTATCCTGACTGCCGGGATCCCGACTGCCGGCAACTCAACTGCCTACCTTTCAATGCCAAGTCCTCTGATCTAGAAATGTTTATATGAGATGTCCTTGTCTCTTGTCCTACAATGTCTTGTACTCTAAGTCACTGTTTTTACTGTTTTGCTAATTTGTTTATGCACTGTGTTATACACTGCAGAACCCTTGTGGCATCATATAAATAAAGGAATATATATATGTAAAACAGTGCAAGGGCACTCACCGGATTCAGTACTTATTTGAGTGAGGAAGCAGTCTGTGAGCGACTAAACAAATTAAGATTAATTAACTAAACTGGCAAGGCCCTTATATTTGAATTTCTATGATTTAATTATAACAGGCCATGATACCAAAGGATTGGTGTATATCTGAGGTAGTACCAATATTTAAGAAGGGAAATAAAACTCATACTGGTAACTATAGACCGGTAAGTTTGACATCCATAGTGGGGTAAATATTGGAAGGAATATTAAGAGATAGGAGTACTTGGAGAGTTGCAAGATTATAAATAGGAACCAGCATGGTTTCATGAGGAACAGGTCATGTCAAACTAACCTAATTAGCTTCTATGAGAAAGTGAGCGATAATCTGGACCAGGGAAATGCAGTGGATGTGGTATATTTGGATTTTGCAAGAGCATTTGACACAGTGCCTCACATGAAGCTAATTTCCAAATTAAGAGAGCTCGGTCTAGGAAACACTATTTGTACATGGATAAGTAATTGTTTGGCTAACAGGGAACAATGTGTTGTGGTTAATGGGATGTTTTCCAACTGGCCCACTTTATTCAGTGGAATACCGCAGGAGTCAGTACTCGGGCCACTACTGTTCAATATATTTATTAACGATCTAGGAGAAGGCCTTGAAAGCTCAGTCTCAATTTTTGCAGCTGATACCAAACTGTGTAGGGTAATTAACTCGGAGAAGGATGCTGAGAGACTATAGAATGACTTATTTAAATGGGAAGATTGGGCAGCTAAATGGAGAATGAGTTTTAATACAGAAAAATGTTAAATAATGCACTTTGGAGCTAGAAATAAACACGCAACATACAAATTAAATGGTGAAAATGTAGGGTAAACAATAATTGAGAAAGATTTGCGGGTGCTGATTGATCACAGACTTATCAATAGTACCCAATGTCAAACTGCAGAAACAAAGGCAAATAAGGTATTAACATGAATAAGCGGGGAATGGAGACAAGAGATGAGAGTGTAATCCTGCAACTGTACAAATCATTGGTACGGCACATCTTGAATATTGCATACAATTTTGGGCACCACACTGCAAGAAAGATACCATAGAGCTCGAAAGGGTTCAGAGGAGAGCTACAAAATTGATAAAAGGGGTTAGAGGAACTAGATTATGAGGAGAGGCTTAATAAGTTACATATGTTTACACTTGAAAGAGGCGTCTAAGGCTAAGGCCACACATAGCGGCCAAGCGGGTCCCGGAAAGGGGGTGTTCTGTACGCACACGGATCCTGTTCTGCGGGATGCCGCAGAACAGGATCCGGCTAGTGACACACAGGATTTCAATGTAACACAGTGCGGGACAGCCACACTGTGTGAACATATACATTGAAATGTATGTGTTCACATTGAAATCCCGTTGTCCTGCCTTCCGGCCCAACTGCAGCATGCTGCGGTCGGAACCAGCGGCGGCGGGATTGCTGCACATGTGTGGGCGCCTGCATAGGTGCCCATGTGCACTCTCCTTCTGGCCAAACGGGTGTGGCCGTAGCCTTAGAGGAGACATAAATATTTACAAATATATAAAGGGACAATACAAGGAGCTATCAGGCAAGTTGTTTTGTGATAGATCTCTTTACAGGACACGCAGACATGCTCTGAGGTTAGTGGAAAGAAAGTTTCAAACCACACGAAGGAAAGGATTCTTCACAGTAAGGGCCGTAAGAATTTGGAATTTGCTACCAGAGAAGGTAGTAATGTCAGACTTTGTTATTATGTTTACAAATAGATTAGATACATTTCTAACTGAAAATAATATTCAAGGATATAGTATTTAAAATCAATATAATATATTATGGTAGTATTAGAATTATGCATTCTGTTTTTACTGTTTTGCTAATTTGTTTATGTACTGTGTTATACACTTCAGAACCCTTGTGGCATCATATAAATAAAGGTGTATATATATATATATATATATATATATATAAAACAATGCAAGGGCACTCACCGGATTCAGTATGATTTACCGGCGGACGGGATGCCGGCTGTCAGGCTGTCAATATCCCAACAGTGGCATCCTGCCCACTGCGCTTGTCACTGGATCTATTCCCACTCTACGGGTGTTGTGGACAACCACGAGTGGGAATAGTCCTGTTGCGTCGGGATTCCGGCTGACGACATTGTCGGCTGTCGGAATTCCGGCGTTTTGTATCCCGACTGCTGGGATCCCGACAGCTGGCAAATGAAATGCATCCCCACTCACTACGGTTTATATATCAAAGATAACAAAACTTTTTCTTAATGCTTACATGTCCATAGGGAACAGATCATTTGGTCCTAGCATAGACTTTTTCAAGAGGCACATCAGAGTATAAGTATACAGTTAAAGCACCACTTTACTGCAGGTCCTACTCTATTGCTCAAAATAATTACCATAAAAATAGCTATCACATTCGTGTTAAACTTTAGGTGTGCTACCTGGTCTAAAGCTCACAGCAACTTTGCTTTTAAAGGTAAGGCAGTTACCATTACACCTGTTGTAAAGCAGCTAGGAAAAAAGCTGACACATGCTACAGTATAATAAATAAGTTAAAACAGGGTGCATCAGAAAATGTGATCACAAAAATATTGATTAAAAAATTAATCTAATAAACAAAAAGCAGCAATCCACTGTACTCATCTATTGCTAGATTTGGAGTGCAATACAGTATGTGACCACATTGCTTAAATAGAAATCACAGAAAACACATCCCCTGACAAGGGACTATACTGCAGGTCCTACTCTATTCCTCAAAATTATTACATGAACTAAAACTCCACTTGAGATTAGTAAATGTGTGGCTAAGAGATTGGTGCAGGAAGGAGGGAGTCGATTTCTTGGAGCATTGGGCAGACTTCTTGGTCAGGAGTCATCTTTTTTGTTGCAGTGGATTGCACCTGAATGAGGAGAGGGCAGCAGTGCTTGGGGCAAGGATGGTTAGAAGGTTGGAGTAGATTTTATGGGGGGAGGGATTAGAAAGTATTTATGAGAAGATCAGTGAGAGCAGTAAGCAGGGATGTAATAAGTGTAAAGAGGGTGGAGGGGAAAAACAGACAGCAATAGTAAATCAAGAAAAAGTCATTTAAGTAGGGAAACTGTATCAACAAAAAAATAAACGGACAAGGGAATAACTATATTAAAGTGCATGCTTGCTAATGCAAGAAGCCTATCAGGTAAAATGGGGGAATTAGAAATGATCGCATCAAACGATCAATACGATATCATAGGTATTACGGAGACATGGTGGGATGACTCACATGACTTAGCAGCAAACTTGGAGGAATATAATCTCTTCAGGAGAGACAGGGGTTACAAATGGGGAGGAGGAGTATGTCTATGTTAAGCCATCCCTAAAACCATATTGAATGGGGACTGGAGATCATGTGGAGGCGCTATGGGTCAAAATTTCAAGTGGGGGTATAGGAACAAAAAAGTTACTAATAGGGATATGCTACAAACCACCAGACATTAGTGTGACTGAGGAGGTACAACTTTTGCAGCAAATAGAAAAAGCCACAGGACTGGAGGAGGTCATAATGATTGGGGGTTTTAGTTATCCGGACTACTGTAAACTGGAACAACGAATCGTGTGCTACAGCTAGGGGAAGCAGGTTCTTACATATGCTAAAAGATCATTACTTGTCACAAATAATAGAGGAACCTACTAGAATTAGGACTATACTGGACCTAGCACTAACTAATACTGTGGAGATAGTATCAAATGCTAAAGTAGGGGAATTCTTGGGAAACAGCAATTTTAGTTTTCAAAAGCATCACTATAAGGGGTCGACTAAGACTTTTAACCTTAGAAAAACAAATTTCAACAGGCTGAAACAAGCATTAAAGGACATTGATTGGGAAACTTTGTTTCAGGGTAAAAATACTGCTGAAATGTGGGATGCTTTTAAAATGTTGCTCGATAAATATATTCATAAATTCATGTTGCTTGATAAATATATCCATAAATTCATTCCCATGGGCAGCAAATAAAGGAGTTCCAAATTCAAACCGAGGTGACTTAATAAAAAGGTCAAGGAAGAAATTGATAAAAAGAGGCGTGCTTTCAAAGCGTCTAAATCAGATGGGAAGGCAGAGTCATTCCAGTACTACAAAGAATGTAACAAAAAATGCAAAAAAGAAATCAGAGAAACTAAAATAGAAAATGAAAATCAAATAGCTAAGGAGAGTAAGACAAACCGCAAAAAGTTTTTCAAGTATATAAACGGTAAAAGGTTAAAAAAAGAGAATACAGTACAATTAAAAGGAGAATTGGGAATCTTGATTAATGACGACAAAGAAAAAGTGGAAATATTGAATACATTTTTTCCAGCAGTATTTACTAGAGAGGACCAGATGGAGAAAGTAGTGAATAACATCAGTAATAACAATGGTGGTCATTCCGAGTTGTCGCTCGTTGCCGATTTTCGCTATGCTGTGATTTTTTGCTAAATGCACATGTGCATGGTACGCAGAGCGCATGCACTAAGTTAATTTACTAAAAACTTAGTAGATTTGCTGGTGTTCGTGCAACGCTTTTCAGTCGCACTGCTGATCGGTGAATGATTGACAGGAAAGGGGCGTTTCTGGGTGGTAACTGAGCGTTTTCCGGGAGTGTGCTAAAAAAACGCAGGCGTGTCAGGGAAAAATGCGTGAGTGTCTGCAGAAATGGGGGGTGACTGGCTGGATGCAAGGCGTGTTTGTGACGTCAAACCAGGAACTAAACGGACCGAGCTGATCGCAATCTAGGAGTAGGTCTGTAGCTACTCAGAAACTGCAAGAAAATATTTAGTAGCAGTTCTGCTACTCTTTCGTTAACTATTCTGCTAAGCTAAGATACACTCCCAGAGGGCGGCGGCCTAGCATTTGCAATGCTGCTAAAAGCAGCTAGCGTGCGAACAACTCGGAATGAGGGCCAATGTCCTGTTGCTTAGTACTTATTTGAGTGAGGAAGCAGTCTGTGAGCGACTAAACAAAATTAAGATTAATTAACTAAACTGGCAAGGCCCTTATATTTGAATTTCTATGATTTAATTATAACATGCCATGATACCAAAGGATTGGTGTATATCTGAGGTAGTACCAATATTTAAGAAGGGAAACAAAATTAATCCTGGTAACTATAGACCGGTAAGTTTGACATCCATAGTGGGGTAAATATTGGAAGGAATATTAAGAGATAGGAGTACTTGGAGAGTTACAACATTATAAATAGGAACCAGCATGGTTTCATGAGGGACAGGTCATGTCAAACTAACCTAATTAGCTTCTATGAGAAAGTGAGCGATAATCTGGACCAGGGAAATGCAGTGGATGTGGTATATTTGGATTTTGCAAGAGCATTTGACACAGTGCCTCACATGAGGTTAATTTCCAAATTAAGAGAGCTCGGTCTAGGAAACACTATTTGTACATGGATAAGTAATTGTTTGGCTAACAGGGAACAATGTGTTGTGGTTAAATGGGATGTTTTCCAACTGGCCCACTTTATTCAGTGGAATACCGCAGGGGTCAGTACTCGGGACACTACTGTTCAATATATTTATTAACGATCTAGTAGTAGGCTTTGAAAGCTCAGCCTCAATTTTTGCAGCTGATACCAAACTGTGTAGGGTAATTAACTCGGAGAAGGATGCTGAGAGACTATGGAATGACTTATTTAAATGGGAAGATTGGGCAGCTAAATGGAGAATGAGTTTTAATACAGAAAAATTTTAAATAATGCACTTTGGAGCTAAAAATATATACGCAACATACAAATTAAATGGCGAAAATGTAGAGTAAACAATAATTGAGAAAGATTTGCGGGTGCTGATTGATCACAGACTTAACAATAGTACCCAATGTCAAACTGCAGAAACAAAGGCAAATAATGTATTAGCATGAATAAAGCGGGGAATGGAGACAAGGGATGAGAGTGTAATCCTGCAACTGTACAAATCATTGGTACGACCACATCTTGAATATTGCATACAATTTTGGGCACCACACTACAAAAAAGATATCATAGAGCTCGAAAGGGTTCAGAGGCGAGCTTCAAAATTGATAAAGGGGTTAGAGGAACTAGATTATGAGGAGAAGTTACATATGTTTACACTTGAAAAGAGGCGTCTAAGGCTAAGGCCACATATAGCGGCCAAGCTGGTCCCGGGAAAGGGGTGTTCTGTGCGCACACATATCCTGTTCTACGGGATGCGGCAGAACAGGATCCGGCTAGTGACATACAGGATTTCAATGTAACACAGTGCGGCCACATACATTGAAATGTATGTGTTCACTATGAAATCCCGTTGTCCTGCCTTCCGGCCCAACTGCAGCATGCTGCAGTCGGACCCAGCGGCGGCGGGACTGCTGCACATGTGTGGGCGCCTGCATAGGTGCCCATGTGCACTCTCCTTCTGGCCAAACGGGTCCCGCTACACTGGACCCGCTTGGCCGCCTTGTGTGGCCGTAGCCTTAGAGGAGACATAAATATTTACAAATATATAAAGGGACAATACAAGGAGCTATCAGGCAAGTTGTTTTGTGATAGATCTCTTTACAGGACAAGGTTAGTGGAAAGATAATTTCAAACCACACAAAGGAAAGGATTCTTCACAGTAAGGGCAGTAAGAATTTGGAATTTGCTACCAGAGAAGGTAGTAATGTCAGACTTTGTTATTATGTTTACAAATAGATTAGATACATTTCTAACTGAAAATAATATTCAAGGATATAGTATTTAAAATTAATATAATATATTATGGTAGTATTAGAATTATGCATTCTAGTTGTCAACTTGACTATAAACAGCCTTCTCCTGAGTCAGTATAGTCAAACATGTGGTGACCTACATAATAGTATAGGACTTTAATACAGGTTAGATTTGATGGACAGCGTGTCTTTTTTCAACCAACTTTATAAACTATGTTACTATATAGTGGGGTAAATTTACTAAGATGGGAGTTCTATTTAAGATGGAATGTTGCCCATAGCAACCAATCAGATTCTACTTCTCATTTATCTAGCACCTTCTAGAAGATAATACCTGGCATCTGATTGGTTGCTATGGGCAACATCCCATCTTCAATAGAACTCCCATCTTAGTAAATTTACCCCAGTGAGTGCAGTTATATACCGTGTTGCACCCCAATTCTAGGAATGGTGAGTGCTGTGGATTAGTGTTCATGTATATGTATTTCTTAAGTATGTAAGATTCTAGTTGTTGTTTTTTTACAATCTAGATAGAACTAAAAAATAAAAAATACCAAATAACGCTAGCCTGTAATGTTTTCAGCCGCTTCCTCAGCAAAAAATGGTTGCTGCTCACATCTTAGTTAAGTCAAGAGAAAATTCACCAACCATGCATTAGAACCAGTTAAAGCAATACATTGCAGGCATGTTTAAAATGTTAGCATTAATTAATGCTTTGGCATTTACTGTCTGTTCTAAGTGGAAAACTATGAGTTATCTTCAATTGGTCGATAAAAAAGCAAGGATGACGTAAATCCCCTGTGCCACTCAGCTATGGAAAACAAGAATGAGATGACCGGTCTCATAAGTCTATCTCTACACCTGTGCCAGATTGTACTGATGTCATTCAGACACAAAAGGACATTATCCTTAAGTCTTCTTTTGTTGTGCTTTAAAAGTGTGCCATAAGGAAAGGGGTATACACTAGAGATGAGCGCCTGAAATTTTTCGGGTTTTGTGTTTTGGTTTTGGGTTCGGTTCCGCGGCCGTGTTTTGGGTTCGAACGCGTTTTGGCAAAACCTTACCGAATTATTTTTGTCGGATTCGGGTGTGTTTTGGATTCGGGTGTTTTTTTCCAAAAACACTAAAAAACAGCTTAAATCATAGAATTTGGGGGTCATTTTGATCCCAAAGTATTATTAACCTCAAAAACCATAATTTACACTCATTTTCAGTCTATTCTGAATACCTCACACCTCACAATATTATTTTTAGTCCTAAAATTTGCACCGAGGTCGCTGTGTGAGTAAGATAAGCGACCCTAGTGGCCGACACAAACACCGGGCCCATCTAGGAGTGGCACTGCAGTGTCACGCAGGATGTCCCTTCCAAAAAACCCTCCCCAAACAGCACATGACGCAAAGAAAAAAAGAGGCGCAATGAGGTAGCTGTGTGAGTAAGATTAGCGACCCTAGTGGCCGACACAAACACCGGGCCCATCTAGGAGTGGCACTGCAGTGTCACGCAGGATGGCCCTTCCAAAAAACCCTCCCCAAACAGCACATGACGCAAAGAAAAAAAGAGGCGCAATGAGGTAGCTGACTGTGTGAGTAAGATTAGCGACCCTAGTGGCCGACACAAACACCGGGCACATCTAGGAGTGGCACTGCAGTGTCACGCAGGATGTCCCTTCCAAAAAACCCTCCCCAAACAGCACATGACGCAAAGAAAAAAAGAGGCGCAATGAGGTAGCTGTGTGAGTAAGATTAGCGACCCTAGTGGCCGACACAAACACCGGGCACATCTAGGAGTGGCACTGCAGTGTCACGCAGGATGTCCCTTCCAAAAAACCCTCCCCAAACAGCACATGACGCAAAGAAAAAAAGAGGCGCAATGAGGTAGCTGTGTGAGTAAGATTAGCGACCCTAGTGGCCGACACAAACACCGGGCCCATCTAGGAGTGGCACTGCAGTGTCACGCAGGATGTCCCTTCAAAAAAACCCTCCCCAATCAGCACATGATGCAAAGAAAAAGAAAAGAAAAAAGAGGTGCAAGATGGAATTATCCTTGGGCCCTCCCACCCACCCTTATGTTGTATAAACAAAACAGGACATGCACACTTTAACCAACCCATCATTTCAGTGACAGGGTCTGCCACACGACTGTGACTGATATGACGGGTTGGTTTGGACCCCCCCCCAAAAAAGAAGCAATTAATCTCTCCTTGCACAAACTGGCTCTACAGAGGCAAGATGTCCACCTCATCTTCACCCTCCGATATATCACCGTGTACATCCCCCTCCTCACAGATTATCAATTCGTCCCCACTGGAATCCACCATCTCAGCTCCCTGTGTACTTTGTGGAGGCAATTGCTGCTGGTCAATGTCTCCGCGGAGGAATTGATTATAATTCATTTTAATGAACATCATCTTCTCCACATTTTCTGGATGTAACCTCGTACGCCGATTGCTGACAAGGTGAGCGGCGGCACTAAACACTCTTTCGGAGTACACACTTGTGGGAGGGCAACTTAGGTAGAATAAAGCCAGTTTGTGCAAGGGCCTCCAAATTGCCTCTTTTTCCTGCCAGTATAAGTACGGACTGTGTGACGTGCCTACTTGGATGCGGTCACTCATATAATCCTCCACCATTCTATCAATGTTGAGAGAATCATATGCAGTGACAGTAGACGACATGTCCGTAATCGTTGTCAGGTCCTTCAGTCCGGACCAGATGTCAGCATCAGCAGTCGCTCCAGACTGCCCTGCATCACCGCCAGCGGGTGGGCTCGGAATTCTGAGCCTTTTCCTCGCACCCCCAGTTGCGGGAGAATGTGAAGGAGGAGATGTTGACAGGTCGCGTTCCGCTTGACTTGACAATTTTGTCACCAGCAGGTCTTTCAACCCCAGCAGACCTGTGTCTGCCGGAAAGAGAGATCCAAGGTAGGCTTTAAATCTAGGATCGAGCACGGTGGCCAAAATGTAGTGCTCTGATTTCAACAGATTGACCACCCGTGAATCCTTGTTAAGCGAATTAAGGGCTGCATCCACAAGTCCCACATGCCTAGCGGAATCGCTCCGTGTTAGCTCCTCCTTCAATGCCTCCAGCTTCTTCTGCAAAAGCCTGATGAGGGGAATGACCTGACTCAGGCTGGCAGTGTCTGAACTGACTTCACGTGTGGCAAGTTCAAAGGGCATCAGAACCTTGCACAACGTTGAAATCATTCTCCACTGCACTTGAGACAGGTGCATTCCACCTACTATATCGTGCTCAATTGTATAGGCTTGAATGGCCTTTTGCTGCTCCTCCAACCTCTGAAGCATATAGAGGGTTGAATTCCACCTCGTTACCACTTCTTGCTTCAGATGATGGCAGGGCAGGTTCAGTAGTTTTTGGTGGTGCTCCAGTTTTCTGTACGTGGTGCCTGTACGCCGAAAGTGTCCCGCAATTCTTCTGGCCACCGACAGCATCTCTTGCACGCCCCTGTCGTTTTTTAAAAAATTCTGCACCACCAAATTCAAGGTATGTGCAAAACATGGGACGTGCTGGAATTGGCCCAGATTTAATGCACACACATTATTGCTGGCGTTGTCCGATGCCACAAATCCACAGGAGAGTCCAATTGGGGTAAGCCATTCCGCGATGATCTTCCTCAGTTGCCGTAAGAGGTTTTCAGCTGTGTGCGTATTCTGGAAAGCGGTGATACAAAGCGTAGCCTGCCTAGGAAAGAGTTGGCGTTTGCGAGATGCTGCTACTGGTGCCGCCGCTGCTGTTCTTGCGGCGGGAGTCCATACATCTACCCAGTGGGCTGTCACAGTCATATAGTCCTGACCCTGCCCTGCTCCACTTGTCCACATGTCCGTGGTTAAGTGGACATTGGGTACAGCTGCATTTTTTAGGACACTGGTGACTCTTTTTCTGAGGTCTGTGTACATTTTCGGTATCGCCTGCCTAGAGAAATGGAACCTAGATGGTATTTGGTACCGGGGACACAGTACCTCCAACAAGTCTCTAGTTGGCTCTGCAGTAATGATGGATACCGGAACCACGTTTCTCACCACCCAGGATGCCAAGGCCTCAGTTATCCGCTTTGCAGTAGGATGACTGCTGTGATATTTCATCTTCCTCGCAAAGGACTGTTGAACAGTCAATTGCTTACTGGAAGTAGTACAAGTGGGCTTACGACTTCCCCTCTGGGATGACCATCGACTCCCAGCGGCAACAACAGCAGCGCCAGCAGCAGTAGGCGTTACACGCAAGGATGCATCAGAGGAATCCCAGGCAGGAGAGGACTCGTCAGACTTGCCAGTGACATGGCCTGCAGGACTATTGGCATTCCTGGGGAAGGAGGAAATTGACACTGAGGGAGTTGGTGGGGTGGTTTGCGTGAGCTTGGTTACAAGAGGAAGGGATTTACTGGTCAGTGGACTGCTTCCGCTGTCACCCAAAGTTTTTGAACTTGTCACTGACTTATTATGAATGCGCTGCAGGTGACGTATAAGGGAGGATGTTCCGAGGTGGTTAACGTCCTTACCCCTACTTATTACAGCTTGACAAAGGGAACACACGGCTTGACACCTGTTGTCCGCATTTCTGGTGAAATACCTCCACACCGAAGAGCTGATTTTTTTGGTATTTTCACCTGGCATGTCAACGGCCATATTCCTCCCACGGACAACAGGTGTCTCCCCGGGTGCCTGACTTAAACAAACCACCTCACCATCAGAATCCTCCTGGTCAATTTCCTCCCCAGCGCCAGCAACACCCATATCCTCCTCATCCTGGTGTACTTCAACACTGACATCTTCAATCTGACTATCAGGAACTGGACTGCGGGTGCTCCTTCCAGCACTTGCAGGGGGCGTGCAAATGGTGGAAGGCGCATGCTCTTCACGTCCAGTGTTGGGAAGGTCAGGCATCGCAACCGACACAATTGGACTCTCCTTGTGGATTTGGGATTTCAAAGAACGCACAGTTCTTTGCGGTGCTTTTGCCAGCTTGAGTCTTTTCAGTTTTCTAGCGAGAGGCTGAGTGCTTCCATCCTCATGTGAAGCTGAACCACTAGCCATGAACATAGGCCAGGGCCTCAGCCGTTCCTTGCCACTCCGTGTGGTAAATGGCATATTGGCAAGTTTACGCTTCTCCTCCGACAATTTTATTTTAGGTTTTGGAGTCCTTTTTTTTCTGATATTTGGTGTTTTGGATTTGACATGCTCTGTACTATGACATTGGGCATCGGCCTTGGCAGACGACGTTGCTGGCATTTCATCGTCTCGGCCATGACTAGTGGCAGCAGCTTCAGCACGAGGTGGAAGTGGATCTTGATCTTTCCCTAATTTTGGAACCTCAACTTTTTTGTTCTCCATATTTTATAGGCAGAACTAAAAGGCACCTCAGGTAAACAATGGAGATGGATGGATTGGATACTAGTATACAATTATGGACGGACTGCCACGGTTAGGTGGTATAAAAAAACCACGGTTAGGTGGTATATAATACAATTATGGATGGACGGACTGCCTGCCGAGTGCCGACACAGAGGTAGCCACAGCCGTGAACTACCGCACTGTACACTGGTTGATAAAGAGATAGTAGTATACTCGTAACAACTAGTATGACGACGGTATAAAGAATGAAAAAAAAACCACGGTTAGGTGGTATATATTATAATACAATTATGGTTGGACGGACTGCCTGCCGAGTGCCGACACAGAGGTAGCCACAGCCGTGAACTACCGCACTGTACACTGGTTGATAAAGAGATAGTAGTATACTCGTAACAACTAGTATGACGACGGTATAAAGAATGAAAAAAAAACCACGGTTAGGTGGTATATATTATAATACAATTATGGTTGGACGGACTGCCTGCCGAGTGCCGACACAGAGGTAGCCACAGCCGTGAACTACCGCACTGTACACTGGTTGATAAAGAGATAGTAGTATACTCGTAACAACTAGTATGACGACGGTATAAAGAATGAAAAAAAAACCACGGTTAGGTGGTATATATTATAATACAATTATGGTTGGACGGACTGCCTGCCGAGTGCCGACACAGAGGTAGCCACAGCCGTGAACTACCGCACTGTACACTGGTTGATAAAGAGATAGTAGTATACTCGTAACAACTAGTATGACGACGGTATAAAGAATGAAAAAAAAACCACGGTTAGGTGGTATATATTATAATACAATTATGGTTGGACGGACTGCCTGCCGAGTGCCGACACAGAGGTAGCCACAGCCGTGAACTACCGCACTGTACACTGGTTGATAAAGAGATAGTAGTATACTCGTAACAACTAGTATGACGACGGTATAAAGAATGAAAAAAAAACCACGGTTAGGTGGTATATATTATAATACAATTATGGATGGACGGACTGCCTGCCGAGTGCCGACACAGAGGTAGCCACAGCCGTGAACTACCGCACTGTACACTGGTTGATAAAGAGATAGTAGTATACTCGTAACAACTAGTATGACGACGGTATAAAGAATGAAAAAAAAACCACGGTTAGGTGGTATATATTATAATACAATTATGGTTGGACGGACTGCCTGCCGAGTGCCGACACAGAGGTAGCCACAGCCGTGAACTACCGCACTGTACACTGGTTGATAAAGAGATAGTAGTATACTCGTAACAACTAGTATGACGACGGTATAAAGAATGAAAAAAAAACCACGGTTAGGTGGTATATAATACAATTATGGTTGGACGGACTGCCTGCCGAGTGCCGACACAGAGGTAGCCACAGCCGTGAACTACCGCACTGTACACTGGTTGATAAAGAGATAGTAGTATACTCGTAACAACTAGTATGATGACGGTATAAAGAATGAAAAAAAAAACCACGGTTAGGTGGTATATATTATAATACAATTATGGTTGGACGGACTGCCTGCCGAGTGCCGACACAGAGGTAGCCACAGCCGTGAACTACCGCACTGTACACTGGTTGATAAAGAGATAGTAGTATACTCGTAACAACTAGTATGACGACGGTATAAAGAATGAAAAAAAAACCACGGTTAGGTGGTATATATTATAATACAATTATGGATGGACGGACTGCCTGCCGAGTGCCGACACAGAGGTAGCCACAGCCGTGAACTACCGCACTGTACACTGGTTGATAAAGAGATAGTAGTATACTCGTAACAACTAGTATGACGACGGTATAAAGAATGAAAAAAAAAACACGGTTAGGTGGTATATAATACAATTATGGTTGGACGGACTGCCTGCCGAGTGCCGACACAGAGGTAGCCACAGCCGTGAACTACCGCACTGTACACTGGTTGATAAAGAGATAGTAGTATACTCGTAACAACTAGTATGACGACGGTATAAAGAATGAAAAAAAAAACCACGGTTAGGTGGTATATATTATAATACAATTATGGATGGACGGACTGCCTGCTGAGTGCCGACACAGAGGTAGCCACAGCCGTGAACTACCGCACTGTACTGTGTCTGCTGCTAATATAGACTGGTTGATAAAGAGATAGTATACAATACTACTAATATACTGGTGGTCAGGCACTGGTCACCACTAGTCACACTGGCAGTGGCACTCCTGCAGCAAAAGTGTGCACTGTTTAATTTTAATATAATATTATTTATCATGTACTCCTGGCTCCTGCTATAACAACCTGCAGTGCTCCCCAGTCTCCCCCACAATTATAAGCTTTATATACAATACATTGATGTGCAGCACACTGGGCTGAGCAGTGCACACAGACTGAGTCACTGTGTGACTGTGTATCGTTTTTTTCAGGCAGAGAACGGATATATTAAATAAAACAAACAACTGCACTGTCTCTGGTGGTCACTGGTCACTGTGGTCGTCAGTCACTAAACTCTGTCTGCACTCTCTTCTAATCTACAGTATCACAGCAATCTCTCTCTCTCTCTCTCTTCTAAATCTAATCTAAATGGAGAGGACGCCAGCCACGTCCTCTCCCTATCAATCTCAATGCACGTGTGAAAATGGCGGCGACGCGCGGCTCCTTATATAGAATCCGAGTCTCGCGAGAATCCGACAGCGTCATGATGACGTTCGGGCGCGCTCGGGTTAACCGAGCAAGGCGGGAAGATCCGAGTCGCTCGGACCCGTGAAAAAAAAAGTGAAGTTCGTGCGGGTTCGGATTCAAAGAAACCGAACCCGCTCATCTCTAGTATACACACACTAAAATGGAAAAGGGTGTACACACACTAAAATGGAAAAGGGTGTAAACACACTAAAATGGAAAAGGGTGTACACACACTAAAATGGAAAAGGGTATACACACACTAAAATGGAAAAGGGTGTAAACACACTAAAATGGAAAAGGGTGTACACACACTAAAATGGAAAAGGGTGTAAACACACTAAAATGGAAAAGGGTGTACACACACTAAAATGGAAAAGGGTGTAAACACACTAAAATGGAAAAGGGTGTACACACACTAAAATGGAAAAGGGTGTAAACACACTAAAATGGAAAAGGGTGTACACACACTAAAATGGAAAAGGGTGTAAACACACTAAAATGGAAAAGGGTGTACACACACTAAAATGGAAAAGGGTGTAAACACACTAAAATGGAAAAGGGTGTACACACACTAAAATGGAAAAGGGTGTACACACACTAAAATGGAAAAGGGTGTACACACACAAATGGAAAAGGGTGTACACACACTAAAATGGAAAAGGGTGTACACACACTGAAATGGAAAGGGGTGTACACACACTAAAATGGAAAAGGGTGTACACACACTGAAATGGAAAGGGGTGTACACACACTAAAATGGAAAAGGGTGTACACACACTAAAATGGAAAAGGGTGTAAACACACTAAAATGGAAAAGGGTGTAAACACACTAAAATGGAAAAGGGTGTACACACACTAAAATGGAAAAGGGTGTACACACACGGAAATGGAAAGGGGTGTACACACACTAAAATGGAAAAGGGTGTACACACACTAAAATGGAAAAGGGTATAAACACACTAAAATGGAAAAGGGTGTACACACACTAAAATGGAAAAGGGTGTACACACACTGAAACGGAAAGGGGTGTACACACTTTAATGTATTCATTAGATTCAAAGAAATTGTTCTCTTTGCCTATTGAAAATATGTGTAAAAGTTGTTATCTGCAAACAAACACCTGTAAAGCATTGCAAATTCATACACTCAGGTTGCTACTTTCCCTCATAACTGTACAATAAAATCAATAACACCAGCTTCTGAATGGTATCATTTGTTAGGAGGAAAAGGCAAGGTTGTTTCTGATGGATGTCATGATGTCATACAGTACGCCCAGCATACCTTGGAAGCAGCAGCAGCGATAGCTTTGTATGTAAATGCAGCAGGAGGCGCATATTATGAGAAAATGCCTCCTGCTACAATGTTGATCTGAACTGTGTCCTAGGACGCAGGCATCGGATCACTGACTCACCATCAGGCGGTTTGCGGCACCCATGAAGACGCACATGCCGACCCCATCTCAGAGGCAAGGAAATCATCATCCATTGGTGGGGGATTCCTGGGCCCTGGCCTTTTCTCTCCCCCTAACCAGCAACGACACACCTCCGTTTTTATTTCACAAACGGAGGCTGTCGCCGCATCCTCCCCCCCAAAATGGCATCACACTGTCAGTCACTGACAGTCTGATGTTTGTTTGTTCCCTACATCGCAGAACATACTCATAGTATCGAACATCAATACTTTGCACATCAGGAAGGAGATCCAACGGGATCTGAATGAGGGCCAATATGTGATGTACCTACACCAACAGCAGGTTCATATGTAACAGCATACACGCTAGCCAACCTCTGTTTTTTCTTTAAAGTGTAAATAATCCTCAATCATTTTCTTTTATTAGGCTACTAAAATATATTTGCTTTTCATTTGTAAGGTATTTATAACATCATTCGCGGGCCATATAAAATTATCAACTTAAAGTTAGCCTGCTATATTAGTGTCCTTAGCAATAATATAAAATAACGAGCACTAGTAACGGAAAATAAAAATTGAAAATATGAAATTCTGTGAGTAAATTAATCAGCCAGAGACGACCACATGAGCAGCATCTGACATCATCGCTAGCTGCAAGTTGGTTTTGCCTTGTAAATGATTGCCACTTTAAAATACGGGCAATCTCCACTGAAATCCTGTACCTCCACAAACTCGGACCCTGTTACATTTCCCCACATACAGTATGTGTTAGGCGCCGGGGTCCGCTTGTCTGCGCGGCCCGGCGCCTAGCAACTAGAGACGCCGTGCGCGTACAGGCGCCGGCTCCCTAGCAACGCTAGATGCCGGGCGCGCTGAGCCGCACGGACCCTAGCAACGGGGACGCCACTGGCGGACCGCGTTCCCCGTTGCTAGGCTTTAGGAATTAATATATTCACCTGCTCTCTGGCCGTGCAGCAAGGCAGCTGCACGGCATTTATTCTAATCAGCCTTTTAGCAGCTGATTGGAGGACTCCTTGTTAAATACACTCCCAGGGCTTCTCACAGACGCCGGTAATAGCTTCCTGCATGCTGCCTTTGTTTGCTGAGAGTCTGTTTCCAGTCCTGCTGTATCCGGTCATTCCAGTCCTCAGAAGTCCGGTATTCGGGAGTTGTCATCTCATCCCAAGAGGTCGTTTGGTTCCCTGGAGTCCTGACTGATCACCGTTTTATATCCAGTGGTGTTCGTGAGTTGCGGCTCTGCCGTGTGTTGCGGCTCAGCCGCTTTACCTTTTATATTTTGTGTTTGGAGCATTTGCGGAGGGTTCCGCTTCCACAAGTCCTCTCTGATACTCTGCGGTGCCGGGTAGGAGAATTGGACAAGTGGATATTTTGGTTGTTTTTTTCCCTGGCGGTTTCTCCGCACATATTATAGTTTTGAGTTTGCTTAGCCCCTGGCCTGGTTGTTTAGTTAGAGGGCCTCTTGTTATCACCCTGTCTCGGGTTTCCCTTTGTCTCTCATTAAGACCGGGGGGCATCGAAGTTGGGCAGACATAATCCGCCCTTCAACGCGGCTGCCAAGGGCTCAAGAAACCATAGTCTCGCAGGGGATTTCTGACAACACGGGTGAGACAACAGAGTTAGGGTACCAGGGGCTATTTTCCTGTCCTGCTCCCTTCCCCAGCATTCCGTTCCAGTGCTCCGGTCCTTGCCATAAGATCTCCTCTGACCACAGTGCTGGAATCATAACATTATTACCGGCCATACCAAAACGTAAAATTAAACGGGGTTTAATTTTTTCTCATTCAGTTTTGTGAGAGTTTATCGGCCTCATGAATCCGACAGGTTTAGGGCCAAATCCTGGTCAGCTCTTAGTCAGCCAGATTCAAGAACTTACTCAGATGGTTCAGGATCTTTCTCTTCAGGTGAAGTCGCAGGAAGATCTTTTGCGAGCTTCTCCAAGGGTAGTCCCTGAACCAAAGATGCATTTGCCTGACCGTTTTTCTGGTGATAGAAAAGAGTTTTTTAATTTTAAAGAATCCTGTAAACTTTATTTTCGTTTAAGATCGACTTCCTCGGGTACAGAATCTCAGCGGGTCGGGATTATTATTTCTTTACTCCAGGGGAATCCTCAGACCTGGGCATTTGGTTTAAGAGCAGAGGATCCTGCATTGTTGTCAGTTGACGCTTTTTTTAAGTCTTTAGGGCTCTTGTATGATGACCCTGATAGAGAGGCGTCCGCTGAAAGTCAGCTACGCGCTCTCAAACAAGGTAGAAATCCAGCGGAGGTTTATTGTACGGAGTTTCGCCGTTGGTCGAACGACTGTGGCTGGAATGACCCAGCCCTGCGCAGTCAGTTTCGCCTCGGCTTATCAGAGTCTATAAAGGACAGTCTCCTTCAGTACCCCGCTCCTGAGACTCTCGATAAACTCATGGAGCTTTCTATTAAGATTGATCGTCGTCTCAAAGAGCGGAGGGCTGAAAGAGGAGCACCTGTAAGGTCAAGTCCGTGTGTATATTCCATTCCTGAAGACGTAGAGGAGCCCATGCAGATGGGTCTATCCCGGCTGTCTCCTGAGGAAAGAGCCAGAAGGCAAAATTCTGGTCTTTGTCTGTACTGTGGGGGTAAGGGACATTTTGCTCGTAATTGTCCGAACAAGTCGGGAAACGCTTTGACCAGGTGAATTGTGAGGGGGTTCACCTAGGTCTGCAGCTTATCTCCTCGAATAACTCCCTTTTAGTCCCAGTTAAAGTTTCCTTTGGCAGCCTCAGTTCTTCGGTGTCGGCTTTTGTTGACAGTGGAGCTGCAGGAAACTTTATGGATTTAACTTGGGCTAAGGCCTTAGGCATTCCTCAGTTACCTTTGGGTAGGTGTGTCACCATGCATGGCTTAGATGGGAGTCCGCTGTCTAATGGGATTATTTCTCTCCGTACACCCCATGTACTACTTACAGTAGGAGCTCTACATTCCGAGAAAATCGAGTCTTACACATTGCCCAGCAGTTCCAGTTGTTCTGGGTCACCCTTGGCTGGCCTTTCATAATCCCACCATTGATTGGCGGTCGGGGGAGATTTCACAATGGGGCACTTTTTGTGATAAGGAATGTATCACGTTTCCAGTCAGAGTAGCAGCTATCATTCCAGAACTCATTCCGGTGGAATACCAGGAGTTTGCTGATGTTTTCTCCAAAGGCAATGCGGACATTCTGCCTCCCCATCGGCCTTATGATTGTGCTATTGAGTTAATTCCTGGCGCCGCATTGCCAAAGGGAAGATTATATGCATTATCCGGGCCAGAAACTGCGGCTATGAATGATTATGTTAAGGAGAGCCTTGAGAAAGGATTTATTAGACCATCAAAATCTCCTTTAAGTGCAGGCTTCTTCTTTGTGGAGAAAAAGGATGGCTCGCTTAGACCTTGCATTGATTTTAGAGCCCTGAATAAGATCTCAGTTAAAAACACCTATCCTTTGCCGTTGATTTCTGTACTCTTTGATCAGTTACGTTCTGCTGTGATTTTTTCTAAAATTGACCTTAGAGGAGCGTACAGCCTCATCCGAATTAAATCTGGAGATGAGTGGAAGACGGCCTTCAGTACTCAGTCGGGTCACTACGAATACCTGGTGATGTCGTTCGGTCTGTCCAATGCTCCAGCAGTTTTTCAGGACCTCATTAACGATGTGCTCCGTGACTTCCTAGGGAAATTCGTGGTCGTTTACTTAGACGACATCCTGATTTTTTCTGAATCAATAGAACAACATGTTACCCAGGTGCGTCTGGTTCTTCAAAAGTTACGTGAGAATCATTTATATGCCAAGCTGGAGAAGTGTGAGTTTCATGTCACGGAAGTATCTTTTTTAGGGTACATAATTTCCCCTCAGGGATTTTCCATGGAACCAAAGAAACTCCAGGCCATCCTTAGTTGGGCGCAACCCACCAATTTAAAAGCAATTCAGCGCTTTTTAGGGTTTGCGAATTATTATAGGAGGTTCATTCATTCTTTTTCTGACCTGGTTGCTCCCATTGTAGCTCTGACAAAGAAAGGAGCGGATCCTACCAACTGGTCGCGTGAAGCTGAGTTGTCCTTCCGGGCCTTGAAACAAGCCTTTGTCTCGGCTCCAGTCCTCAGACATCCTAATCCGGAATTGCCCTTTGTGGTGGAGGTTGATGCCTCGGAGGTTGGAGTGGGGGCTATACTTTCTCAAAAGGATCCGGAGTCTCTGGAGTTACATCCTTGTGCCTTTATGTCCAGGAAATTCTCCTCCGCTGAATCCAATTATGACGTTGGTAATCGGGAGTTACTGGCGGTAAAGTGGGCTTTCGAGGAGTGGAGGCATTGGCTGGAGGGAGCAAAACATACTATTTCGGTATTGACTGACCATAAGAACCTGCAATACATTGAATCGGCTAAGCGGCTTAATGCCCGGCAGGCACGTTGGTCATTATTTTTTACTCGTTTCAAATTTATAATCACTTTCAGGCCTGGTTCCAAGAATACTAAGGCTGATGCCCTGTCACGTAGCTTTCTTCCGGTTCACAATAACAATCCTGTTACCCCCATACTTCCATCTTCGGTCATCTGGGCGGGCCTCACACAAGATTTATTTACCCAGTTAAAACAGCTTCAACACCAAGGCCCTCATTCCGAGTTGATCGGTCGCAAGGCGAATTTAGCAGAGTTACACACGCTAAGCCTACGCCTACTGGGAGTGTATCTTAGCTTCTTAAAATTGCGACCGATGTATTCGCAATATTGCGATTACAAACTACTTTGCAGTTTCTGAGTAACTTCAACCTTACTCTGCCTGTGCGATCAGTTCAGTGCTTGTCGTTCCTGGTTTGACGTCACAAACACACCCAGCGTTCGCCCAGACACTCCTCCGTTTCTCCAGCCACTCCTGCGTTTTTTCCGGAAACGGTAGCGTTTTCATCCACACGCCCATAAAACGCTGTGTTTCCGCCCAGTAACACCCATTTCCTGTCAATCACATTACGATCGCCGGAGCGATGAAAAAGCCGTGAGTAAAAATACTATCTTCATTGTTAAATTACTTGGCGCAGTCGCAGTGCGAATATTGCGCATGCGTACTAAGCGGATTTTCATTGCGATGCGATGAAAAATACCGACCGATCAACTCGGAATGAGGGCCCAAGCTCCTAGAATTACTCCTGCTGGTCGTCTTTACGTCCCTGAGTTTTTGAGAGCTACTGTTTTAACGGAATTCCATGATAACAAAGTTTCAGGGCATCCAGGAGTTTCTAAGACATTGGAGTTAGTCTCTCGCTCAGTATGGTGGCCAGGTCTTTCTAAAGACGTCAAGGAATTTGTTTATTCATGTCAGGTTTGTGCACAGCATAAGGTTCCCCGTTCCTTGCCTATCGGGCAACTTATGCCCTTAAATGTTCCTCTCAGGCCATGGTCTCATATTTCCATGGATTTTGTGGTTGACCTTCCCGTTTCAGCCGGATTCCGAGTCATATGGGTGGTAGTGGACCGTTTTAGTAAAATGGCTCATTTTATTGCTCTTCCCCGATTGCCTTCTGCCCAAGGGTTGGCAGTTTTGTTTCTCCGCCATGTATTCAGGCTTCATGGGTTGCCTACTGATATTGTTTCTGATCGGGGTCCACAATTCATCGCACAATTCTGGAAATGTTTTTGTGCCTCATTGAAGATGAAATTGTCGTTAACATCCGGTTACCACCCACAATCCAACGGGCAAACCGAACGAGTTAACCAATCATTGAAACAATATTTACGCTTGTATTCAGCCAAACTCCAGAATGATTGGTCCGAGTTTCTTCCGTTGGCTGAATTTGCTTACAATAATTCTTGTCATTCCTCCACTAAAGAGTCTCCATTCTTTTCAGTTTTTGGTTTTCACCCCAGAGCTAATTCTTTTTTTCATCATTCCTCAGTCTCCTCGCTAACCTTAACCTCCCATCTCAGAGCCATTTGGAAAAAGGTGCACCTTGCTCTCAGAAAAGCGGCCTTTCGAGAGAAGAAATTTTCTGACAGGCTCCGACGTCCTTGCACTTTTAAGGTGGGAGATAGGGTGTGGTTGTCGACTCGCAACATCAGGCTTCGACAATCCTCGGCTAGACTGGGACCCAAATTTATTGGGCCATTTCTTATTATTAAAAGAGTCAACCCAGTTGCCTTTAGGTTACGTTTACCAAGATCTCTCAGGATTGCAAATTCGTTTCATTGTTCCCTGTTGAAACAATACGTTTCTTCCAGTAGATTTCCTCGGAAGATCTCTCAGGGTAGATCTCCAGTGGATGTACAGGGACAACAGGAGTTCTTGGTAGAGAAGGTTCTCGATTCCAAATTGTCCCGGGGTCGGCTGTATTTTCTAGTTCACTGGAAAGGCTATGGTCCGGAGGAAAGGTCTTGGGTCCTGGATAAGGATCTTCATGCCCCGAGGCTCAAGAGGGCATTTTTTCGGGAATTTCCTCAGAAACCTGGCTTTAGGGGTTCCTTGACCCCTCCTCAAGGGGGGGGTACTGTTAGGCGCCGGGGTCCGCTTGTCTGCGCGGCCCGGCGCCTAGCAACTAGAGACGCCGTGCGCGTACAGCCGCCGGCTCCCTAGCAATGCTAGACGCCGGGCGCGCTGAGCCGCACGGACCCTAGCAACGGGGACGCCACTGGCGGACCGCGTTCCCCGTTGCTAGGCTTTAGGAATTAATATATTCACCTGCTCTCTGGCCGTGCAGCAAGGTTGTCCTTTTCCCTGGCGGTTTCTCCGCACATATTATAGTTTTGAGTTTGCTTAGCCCCTGGCCTGGTTGTTTAGTTAGAGGGCCTCTTGTTATCACCCTGTCTCGGGTTTCCCTTTGTCTCTCATTAAGACCGGGGGGCATCGAAGTTGGGCAGACATAATCCGCCCTTCAAACGCGGCTGCCAAGGGCTCAAGAAACCATAGTCTCGCAGGGGATTTCTGACAACACGGGTGAGACAACAGAGTTAGGGTGCCAGGGGCTATTTTCCTGTCCTGCTCCCTTCCCCAGCATTCCGTTCCAGTGCTCCGGTCCTTGCCATAAGATCTCCTCTGACCAGAGTGCTGGAATCATAACAGTATGGGAGTCTAGCCAAGGTACACATACCCACTGGCCCACCCCTGACTGGAGTCCAAATCAGAGTCAAGTATGGCTGGTGAAGAAGACAGACTAAAAGATGTTTCCTCATACACTTTTACTACAGTGGCACCAAACATCCCTTCTGGGGTTTCCAGATCCCGTGTGATTTTGGCTTTTGTTGAGCATCCTTATCATGCGATTGTGCATCTTAGCTGCAATGCAACATGACTAATCCGCTTCACTATACTTCACAGAATCATTTGGTGAATTTGGTATACAACGCTTTAATATCTGTTGTTCTACATCTATGACTATTTGCGGTGTTGAAGTAAAAAATATTACATAAGAAAACATACAAACTCCACACATTATGAGTCCCCTATGCTTGCGAATACGCGCAGCGAGCACAGCAATATATGGTGACATACGCACTTACACAGACATACCACAAAGATATATTTAACACATATTTCATACAGCACATAAATTAAACATGTCAAGCACTAGACATTATAAGGTTTTAAATTATATAATGGAGTATAACATCATTTATGTGTATTGTTGGAGCGGAGCAAGATGGACATGTCGTGCTTGGTGTCAAAATGATCAAGGGAATGTGTGGATTCATTTGATGCTTGTGATTAGGTTGTAGCACATTGCAATGAGTAGTTATGATTAAATGTAGGAATATGAAGTCACTCTTATTGGAACAAAGAACATTCCATTTAAAGCATGTGGCCAGGAAACCAGTGGCCAACCCCTTTTGATGTCCTCTTCAAGGCTTGCATATGAACTGACCAATGACTCATCATGAATGAGAAAGTTCCCTCCCCTGGACCAATAACAGAAGACATGTACTCCCCAACATACACAGTGTATAGCTGATCCCAGACACAAGAGTTTCTGTTGTTCGCTGGGTGCTGTTCGAGATGCTGTTCTGTTCAGTTGCTGTTAGCTGGTGTTGAGGCAGAGCCAGAGATGGAAGAAATGGAGCGAAGTGTGCATAGAGGGACAGGGAAATGGTAATTGTATGCTGTGGCTGTAACTGTAATGGATTTGTTTGTATCTATCTGCTTCCTGTGTAAATGTAACATTATAACTGAATGACATATACTGTACATGGGTTATATTGTATACATACCCTTTTAAATCAAATATATACAATGAGCGTTGGACCTCAATCAGACAATGGGGGTCATTCCGAGTTGTTCGCTCGTTGCCGATTTTCGCTATACTGCGATTAGTCACTTACTGCGCATGCACAAGGTTCGCAGAGCGCATGCGCTTAGTTATTTTACACAAAAGTTAGGTATTTTACTCGGGTGTGGTTCATCAAATCGACAGTGTCTAGGTCGACAATGTTTAGGTCGACCACTATAGGTCGACAGTCACTAGGTCGACATGGATGGAAGGTCGACAGGGTTTTTAGGTCGACATGTGCTAGGTCGACAGGTCTAAAGGTCGACATGAGGTGTTTTTTTGTGTGTCGTTTTCTTTGTAGAGTGACCGGGATCCCAAATTAGTGCACCGCGTCCCCTCGCATGGCTTGCTTCGCTCGCCATGCTTCGGGCATGGTGCCTTCGCTCCGCTACCGCTTCGCTCGCCACACTTTACCGTTCCAATCGTAGACCACGTGGATCGTTAAGTATGAAAAAATTTTAAAAAAAGAAAAAAAAATGTGAAAAACTCATGTCGACTTTTAGACCTGTCGACCTAGCACATGTCGACCTAGAAACCCTGTCGACCTTCCATTAATGTCGACCTAGTGACTGTCGACCTATTGTGGTCGACCTAAACATTGTCGACCTAGACACTGTCGATCTTCAGACCGGATCCCATTTTACTCACGGCATAACAAAGCTTTTTTAATGCTGTGCTGATCGTAGTGTGATTGACAGGAAGTGGGTGTTTCTGGGCGGAAACTGGCCGTTTTATGGGAGTGTGCGGAAAAACGCAGGCGTTCGAGTTGCAAAACGCAGGAGTGGCTGGAGAAACGGGGGAGTGGTTGGGCAAACGCTGGGTGTGTTTGTGACGTCAAACCAGGAACGAAAAGGACTGAGCTGGTCGCAATGGCTGAGTAAGTCTGGAGCTACTCAGAAACTGCGGGGTAATCGTTACGACAAAATTAGCAAAGCTTTCGTTAGCAATTCTGCTATGTTAAGATACACTCTCAGTAGGCGGCGGCTTTGCGTGTGCAATGCTGCTAAACGCAGCTAGCGAGCGAACAACTCGGAATCACCCCCAATGTGTGTACTTGTTTCTCTTAAGGGATGTAGTGTTTGCAACGTACAGCGCACTTTTATTGTATATGGTAATAAGACGCGCCTTGCGTCGGAAACATATATTAGCGCTGGCATTTTAAATATTTATTAGAAATATGTTGGACTCTATCAGCGACAATTCACTATTTTGGGTCTGGTCATCGGCAAAATTCAACATGTTGGAATTCCTTGATTGGCCAGTACCCACCCAAAAATGATTGGAATTGTTGATATATGGATGTATGGCCCACAGTGATCTAATAAGCTTTCATTAGAATAAAATGCGCATTTAATTTAAGTTTTATAGATTTTGATATGTTGTATATGGTTAATGTAATATATTAGATTTTTTTATAGTACTACATTCATACATGACTAGTTTTAATTTAATTGAAACCAATTTCAAGCTATTTCTCTCTTTATGGCAATTTATTTCTGAATGCAAATATTTGACTAGAAGATCTAATTTACTTTGTCACACATTTAGCTACGTTTTTTTCCGACAGTATAAGAAGAAAATTGTATTCTCAACAAATGTATCATTAGAATAAATCCCTATAGGATAAGTCATTTTAATTCTGAAGATAGAAATATTAGATAATACCACATTCCATAAAGTACTTAATGTGTTATTTAATTTAATATACTTGTGGATCCCAGAGGTCTCCTCTCTCTTTCACTAGGTGTGAGTTTAAAGCAGGTGCACAGTATTGGGTAATTATCTAACAATTAACCCATTTGCTTCCAGTGACAGAACGGGCACTATAGAATGGAGAAAAGTACAAATTAGGTTAGGGCTATATGGGTGATTTGCCATGCAATAGTAATTGATTCGGATGCATAGCAATATCATATCAAACCTGTCAGCAACAGAATCCTTTGGGACCTACACATGCTGCAAAGAAAATTGCAGTGTGAGAGCTTTGAGTAAATATAAATAGGGAACATTCAAAAAAGATTGAGTTGCTTCTTAAGAAGACACATGCATCTTAACGTATTTGGATGGATGTATATTCTATAGAAGGGCCTCAATTGAGAAATGAAGAGGATTAGCATAAATTAGCAGCAGTTAAGTGTGGCGGGTGTCAGAGGTGAGTGATAGCACCTTCTCTAAAATGTAAACATAATGAGATGAGTAATGAATCCAGTATCTGTATTTAAGCCATTTCTTCTGAATTCATAATTTATTTCAGTTCCTGTTATGCATTAATTCTAGAAGGAAATTTTCTTTGAGAGCTAATACATATGTAACATTTCTTTAACCCAGAGGAGTGCTTGTAAGGACATCTATTACATGAACCCTGCACCTGTATATTTTAGAGTGATTAGGAACAGAGATGTCACCATGACCTGTTTTATGACCTTTGTCTACTTTGGTATTTTCTATGGTTCAGTCCAATCAGCTTCTGACTGACAGATTCACAGCACTGTTTCACGTGTCTGCCTTGGAGATGCGGCAGAGCGTGCTAGTAAGGGTACAGCTTAGGCATGGGTCCTTCTTATTTCCTACTGCTGTATCTCGATTAGACAGGGAGCAGTTACAGCCTGCCTAGAGTCCTTGTCTGAGAAGTGTTACTATAGGCAACCTGGAGATTCCACCTTTCCTTATCCATATGTAATGCATTCAAATATTTCAACACTTGTAACATAAACACTCTCTGCCGTACACAGCACTCCACAAGATCAACAGCAATCTAACGGGGCCATGCTGCATTCGGCAGCATGGCCCTTGCTGGTGATGTTGCCCGTCCGACCTGCATGCAGGTCCGATGGACGATGTCACTAACGACACATGGGAGCGTCGATCGTCAGCGACATAGTGCATACACTCTAGACAATATCGTGAATGATGTGTCGGAATCGGAAACATCGTCCACGATATCGTTTAGTGTGAACCTGTCATTAATCTTTCTGTCAAGCAATAGAGTGTAAGATGCACAATTACAGTGTAAATAAGCTGAGCTATAGGTTTAACACTGAAATACTGCGGTGTCCTTTGTACAAATGTCTTTTTTAGGACCTAAACAAAGTAAAACACAGACACTAAAGTTGCTGGGAATACATTACAAATTGCCTTTAAACATAAAAGACTATGGGCCTGATTCAGAGGTGGGCGCCGATAATGCATGGCAGTGTTTTATCACGGATTCTCAAGTGCCAAAATATGCAAATGTCTGTTTAAGCGTTCCCCTTGTGCCCTACTATGCATCAGACTTTGCATGCCCCACAATGCCCACTTTGCATATCTTAGCAATACTGAAGTGCATTGATGGATCCGATCTCTCCACTATCGGTGCAAAAAAAACAACTGAGTAAAGATCGGTACTGCATCCACATCTAAATCAGGCCCTGTGGATCCAAGTTAGTAATGGCACTGCATTCCCATTTCTTCCAGCACAAACTAAGCCCTGTACATTTATCTAGTCAATAATCAGTACTTGTAAGACTACAGTATATATAACAGGTAGGTACGGTGGAGTGTTGTGGTAAGTGCAGGTGTCGGTCAACGTACCTGGATCCCTTGCCAGGAATCACCTCTGGAGCCGGATCTCACTACTGGAACCCTATGGAGAGGAACGAGGTATCCCAACCCCAGAGGACCCAACACAATAGTCACCACACTTTAGGACGGTGACATAAGGATTTATTGTAAGGGAACAAACTGGTCACCACTGTGGAATTAATCGGTTAAGCGGCAAATACAATTAACGGTATGAGGAGAACAATACATACACTAAAAACACAATAATATTGCAAGCAACAATGTGGAATTACTCTGAGATGATGGAATCATGTAGCATACAGTTTACATTGGCCTTTTTCCACCTTTCAACTAACGTAACTCAAACGACCAGCAAATGGTAGCTTAACTCCACTGAGACTTGTAATAAGCAGGAGGTCTAACCTCAGTAGCAAGGCGTATACATTTATATTTCAATAGCACAGATATATTATTAGTTGCAGTCTTAGACTAGCAAGTAAAGCTGAGTACTATCAGTCAGTACGGATGCACCATCTAAAGAATGCAGTTCAGACACAAAGGGGAGAATGGCATGCACTATTTGATTTGCAACAAGCAGGTGAATGTGGTAAAAGCAAGAGGGAGAGTTAGCAATTAATATGTATATCACAAGGCAAAGCACAGTCTTCCTATAGCTATGCCCACATGCAATTAGGGTGTCTAGCAAAGTAACTCAGTTCCTTTTAGGCCACGGTTAGTGAGCATAGGTGGCAGAGGTAAATCGGTGGCAAGAATAAGTCCACTGAAGCAGTACAAGCAGCAGTGAATTAGCGTCACTGAAATGGATCTCTGCGCTAAGTGTCTCTATCTCTCTTTATCTCAAGTATTGCTTTATGATAGACTCCTTAACCCCTGTTAGATTAGGTATCCTGCTCTATCTTCAGAATAGAGTCACTTTGAGGAGCAGCGGGATTTAGTGACAATTTAAGTCCCTCTAGTATTCTCTGCTCTAGCAAGTTTCATCTCTCTCTCTGCTGTCCCCAAATAGCTATGGGAATTGCCACTAACTGAGGGCTCTAGTGTCAGTGTGGCTGTGGGACGTACCTGTTGGCAGCAGCCAGCTGGAGCATGGATGCACTCCCCTCAGCGTGCAGCATCAGCAGCTCCATCTCTCCTGAGCGCGTCCCCTCAGGTTGGCACAGACTGGCGTCAGTATTACAGTCCCGACTCCTCTCACTATGGTGCGGGCTGGTGGCGGTGCTCAGTGGCAACTGGCAGCTCTCAGCGGCGGCTGGCGGCTCTCCACAGCGTGTCTCCTCAGCATCACCTCAGTGCAGCATCACTCTCTGTGCTGTTACCTCAGAGCACCACTCCTCACAGCGTCTCACTCCCTGTCACCTCAGGAGACTCCTCATGGGGTAACCCCACCTCCCACTCTTCCCGCTCTGCACCACCCAATCAGCAGCTACGATTCCTCCTGCTTTTCAGGTCTGCACCTGGGTCCTAGTGTTCCACAAGTTGCTGTCCTTTGGTTGCTGGCATTGCCTAGCAACCTAGGCAAGGGGAAGCTGTTAACCCTTTCAGCTACACTGTGCCGGCTAGTGAGAAGTGAGGGTTCCATTTAGGAAAAATGTAGGTGTCTCACCCAGGTTGTCTCCAGTATATGGGTGATTGTACCTATATAGCCACATTTATAACCCCAAAAATCCAAGTTAATAGGATATCCATATTAGAGTGTCACATATACATTACCAGTGACTTGTTTATGACAGCAAACTGCCAGCAGGAGCATATCTACCCCATGGCCAGGATGGCACTCGCAAGGGGCGCCAGCGCAACTCTGCAATTCCACCCGCAGACAGGGGATAGAATCAAATTCACATAGTACTACTATGTGAATGTAAGCGAGGACAAAAGAAACTATTGGCTTTGAGCCAGCACTGATCTCCATATTGAGCAGTACAGTGCGCATTAACATCAGGGGCAGTCTGAATGTGGCCAGTCTAAAAGCAGCATCATTTAGTAATCTCTAGAATTAATGAGCAGTGGCTGGGAGGGGGGGTACATGAACAGGCGGGACTTGCAGCTGCAGCCTACAGATGCAGTACACAGCCCTTCTCAGTGCTCTCTGGTGGCTCCTCCTCCCCACAATGCAGTGGCAGTCAGGATCTGTTTCCTCCTTCCCGGTGTGGTACTAAGCAATGTACTGACTACTAAGCACTGGTGTATTTATAATGAGTGCAGTGTGCACACGAACCCCTGAGTCCAGGGGGGGCCCACACCACACATGCTGCACCCATTTTTTAAATACCACTCTGGAGTCGCGCTCTGTGTCAGTGAGCCTGCAAGGGGCTTTGTTGCACTCGCCACCCACCCCACTGGCCATCTAACAGCAGGATCCCAACATCTGTTTTGTGGCCTGCTGTCTCCTGACCGTCGGACACACATACCCAACACGGGGTAACACAGCTCTCCACACACACAGTTATGTGCAGGAATGTATTAAGAGGGGTTCGGTATGATATCCCAGCTGACGGGATGGCAGCTGTCAGGATCCCGACAATGGCATCCCGCAGCCACAATACCGGCATTGAGCGAAGCGAGTCCCATTGTGGGTTCACTGCACTTGCCGTGCTTCTGGCAGGTGGTGAGCTTTGCTCACCAAGTTTTCTATATCTCCCTTGGGTGGTGGGTTCACGCCACCATCCGAGGGAGATATAGAACACGTGGTGAGCAAAGCTCGCCACCTGCCAGAAGTGGAAATACCAGGGAGCGGTTGGTATTCCAACTGCCAGCATTTTACCAGCTGTCGGGATTCCGGTGTCAGGAGATAAAAGGAAGTGATCCAAATTGAGGCTTGGAACGCACGAAAGAGTGCGCATGCGCATAGCGGAGCGGGAGATCTGAACCGTGAACGGTATATATAAGGAGATCGAGTAGAGCTGGGTCATTTGAGCTGAGGAAGCCGCTGAGGGAGCATCAAGGCGGAGAAACGCGTATTCGAGTGACCGTGGTAACAGATTTTCACCTCCGGACCGCTGTAGCACGGGGTCAGTAATACTGTTACACAGTGTAAATTGCAATATGGGCCAATACCAGCAGAGGGAGCTTGAGCACTGTGAGCAGAAGCACCTGACGATTGATGTCTTCAATTACTAAAGGAGAACCGTAACAGCAAAGAGTCCAGTACTGGAGGTGAAATCAATAAGAATCCGTATGGTTACACCTGTGAAGGTAAAATTTATGTGTGCACACAATATCAAGGATCCAAGTAAATTTGGGACAATTTGAAGATAATTACCCTTATTAAGGGAATCAATTTTGGATCACAGAGATTATGAAGTGAAAGGATTTTTGCACCTTACTGGGACATATTGATGTAATGTGGACATTACCCAGCTAAATTGGTTTTAATATCAGCCTCAGATCCGGATACAAATAAGCCTCTTAGGTTTTTTGGTTGTAATATTAATGTGGAAATAAGTAGTACTGTTTTTATTTCCTATGCTGCAGCATGTATTGTATATGATGAAATTCTTTTTATTTTGTGCTTATTTAGGAGTACTATTTTTATATGAATAAAAAAGATTGAATATAAAACCGGTTGTGAAATTATATAACAGTATAGAAATTAGGGTGGAAGCAGCGCTCTTGGTATACTCCCGAGATTGTATCCCGGGGGGTATGTTTATATATCTTTGTTTTTTATAAGGAATGCAATTATCCTTTAGCTAAAGAGCAGCAGTATCCACTAACTATATAGAAAAAAATCTCCTCCATTGGTAAATCCCAGCGCCCTTTTTTTGTGCACACTGGAGTGTGTTAATCAGGGAACACGGTGTGTGCAAAATATGTGTTTGATTTATGATGAGGAATGACACTGCTCCAAGCACACACTGATATGTGGTTTTATTATTATACTAGCCGTTCTTTGCACAGGAGTTTCTGATTTTCACGGTTGTAAATATAAATGAGTGTTAAAAGTTGGGTAAATCTATAGAGATGTACATTTTAGAAGTCTTAATGTAAGTAAATATTAATCATGGTTCTTGGCGTCAGGGCCGGCCCGCCCGTTACGCGTAAGAGTAAGGCGCCACACTGTGGAGGGCGCCGGCAGCGTAGACCACGCTCCCAGCCCATGCTGCCTTCTGTATACCGCCAGCTCCTATGCTGTGTGTGGGCTTGCGGACGGATGCTGAGGCTGACAGGGTGAGGAGGAGAGGGAGCTGCGCTGTCTGAGGGCAGCCGGCGGCGACGGCGGTACTTGTGAGGCCGGGACTCGGATGCCTGAGACGGAGTCAGATGGAGCGCAGTGGAGGGAGCTGCTGGACGGTGTTGGTAGAGGCAGGCGCCCTCCATCCGTAATAACTGCAAGAGGAGGACTTGTAAGTACTGTATATTTCTCCTTCTTTGATCTCATGCAGCACTGAGGGCATGACAGTATGGCACTTGTCCTTAGCACTTTTCAGGTATATGAGGGACGCAAATGAAGACTCGTAGGCCTGCATGAGGCCATAGGGCTGTTTATTCCCCATCACTGCTATAGGCTATAAAAAGAGGAAAGAAGTAACTTTTAAATTACCAATGTATTTTGTATTCAGACTAAAACGTATGTATTACCAAGTTTATTGCTGTACCTGTTAGTGATGTGCACCGGAAATTTTTCGGGTTTTGTGTTTTGGTTTTGGCTTCGGTTCCGCGGCCGTGTTTTGGGTTCGAACGCGTTTTGGCAAAACTTCACCAAATTTTTTTTGTCGGATTCGGGTGTGTTTTGGATTCGGGTGTTTTTTTTCAAAAAACCCTAAAAAACAGCTTAAATCATTGAATTTGGGGGTCATTTTGATCCCATAGTATTATTAACCTCAATAACCATAATTTACACTCATTTTCATTCTATTCTGTACACCTCACACCTCACAATATTATTTTTAGTCCTAAAATTTGCACCGAGGTCGCTGGATGGCTAAGCTAAGCGACCCACGTGGCCGACACAAACACCTGGCCCATCTAGGAGTGGCACTGCAGTGTCAGGCAGGATGGCCCTTCCAACAAATACTCCCCAAACAGCACATGACGCAAAGAAGAAAAAAAAGAGGCGCAATGAGGTAGCTGTGTGAGTAAGCTAAGTGACCCTAGTGGCCGACACAAACACCTGGCCCATCTAGGAGTGGCACTGCAGTGTCAGGCAGGATGGCCCTTCCAAAAAATACTCCCCAAACAGCACATGACGCAAAGAAAAATGAAAGAAAAAAGATGTGCAAGATGGAATTGTCCTTGGGCCCTCCCACCCACCCTTATGTTGTATAAACAGGACATGCACACTTTAAACAACCCATCATTTCAGCGACAGGGTCTGCCACACGACTGTGACTGAAATGACTGGTTGGTTTGGGCCCCCACCAAAAAAGAAGCAATCTCTCCTTGCACAAACTGGCTCTACAGAGGCAAGATGTCCACCTCATCATCATCGTCCGATTCATCACCCCTTTCACTGTGTACATCCCCCTCCTCACAGATTATTAATTCGTCCCCACTGGAATCCACCATCTCAGATCCCCGTGTACTTTCTGGAGGCAATTGCTGCTGGTGAATGTCTCCAAGGAGGAATTGATTATAATTCATTTTAATGAACATCATCTTCTCCACATTTTCTGGAAGTAACCTCGTACGCCGATTGCTGACAAGGTGAGCGGCGGCACTAAACACTCTTTTGGAGTACACACTGGAGGGAGGGCAACTTAGGTAGAATAAAGCCAGTTTGTGCAAGGGCCTCCAAATTGCCTCTTTTTCCTGCCAGTATACGTACGGACTGTCTGACGTGCCTACTTGGATGCGGTCACTCATATAATCCTCCACCATTCTTTCAATGGTGAGAGAATCATATGCAGTGACAGTAGACGACATGTCAGTAATCGTTGGCAGGTCCTTCAGTCCGGACCAGATGTCAGCATCAGCAGTCGCTCCAGACTGCCCTGCATCACCGCCAGCGGGTGGGCTCGGAATTCGTAGCCTTTTCCTCGCACCCCTAGTTGCGGGAGAATGTGAAGGAGGAGATGTTGACGGGTCGCGTTCCGCTTGACTTGACAATTTTCTCACCAGCAGTTCTTTGAACCTCTGCAGACTTGTGTCTGCCGGAAAGAGAGATCCAACGTAGGTTTTAAATCTAGGATCGAGCACGGTGGCCAAAATGTAGTGCTCTGATTTCAACAGATTGACCACACGTGAATCCTGGTTAAGCGAATGAAGGGCTCCATCCACAAGTCCCACATGCCTAGCGGAATCGCTCTGTTTTAGCTCCTCCTTCAATGCCTCCAGCTTCTTCTGCAAAAGCCTGATGAGGGGAATGACCTGACTCAGGCTGGCAGTGTCTGAACTGACTTCACGTGTGGCAAGTTCAAAAGGTTGCAGAACCTTGCACAACGTTGAAATCATTCTCCACTGCGCTTGAGACAGGGGCATTCCACCTCCTTTGCCTATATCGTGGCCAGATGTATAGGCTTGAATGGCCTTTTGCTGCTCCTCCATCCTCTGAAGCATATAGAGGGTTGAATTCCACCTCGTTACCACCTCTTGCTTCAGATGATGGCAGGACAGGTTCAGGTGTTTTTGGTGGTGCTCCAGTCTTCTGTACGCGGTGCCTGTACGCCGAAAGTGGCCCGCAATTCTTCTGGCCACCGACAGCATCTCTTGCACGCCCCTGTCGTTTTTTAAATAATTCTGCACCACCAAATTCAATGTATGTGCAAAACATGGGACGTGCTGGAATTTGCCCAGATGTAATGCACGCACAATATTGCTGGCGTTGTCCGATGCCACAAATCCCCAGGAGAGTCCAATTGGGGTAAGCCATTCTGCGATGATCTTCCTCAGTTGCCGTAAGAGGTTTTCAGCTGTGTGCGTATTCTGGAAAGCGGTGATACAAAGCGTAGCCTGCCTAGGAACGAGTTGGCGTTTGCGAGATGCTGCTACTTGTGCCGCCGCTGCTGTTCTTGCAGCGGGAGGCAATACATCTACCCACTGGGCTGTCACAGTCATGTAGTCCTGAGTCTGCCCTGCTCCACTTGTCCACATGTCCGTGGTTAAGTGGACATTGGGTACAACTGCATTTTTTAGGACACTGGTGAGTCTTTTTCTGACGTCCGTGTACATTCTCGGTATCACCTGCCTAGAGAAGTGGACCCTAGATGGTATTTGGTAACGGAGGCACACTACCTCAAAAAATTGTCTAGTTCCCTGTGAACTAACGGCGGATACCGGACGCACGTCTAACACCAACATAGTTGTAAAGGCCTCAGTTATCCGCTTTGCAACAGGATGACTGCTGTGATATTTCATCTTCCTCGCAAAGGACTGTTGGACAGTCAATTGCTTACTGGAAGTAGTACAAGTGGTCTTCCGACTTCCCCTCTGGGATGACGATCGACTCCCAGCAGCAGTAGGCGTTACACTCAAGGATGCATCGGAGGAATCCCAGGCAGGAGAGGACTCGTCAGACTTGCCAGTGACATGGCCTGCAGGACTATTGGCTTTCCTGAGTAAGGAGGAAATTGACACTGAGGGAGTTGGTGGTGTGGTTTTTTGCGCGAGCTTGGTTACAAGAGGAAGGGATTTACTGGTCAGTGGACTGCTTCCGCTGTCGCCCAAAGTTTTTGAACTTGTCACTGACTTATTATGAATGCGCTGCAGGTGACGTATAAGGGAGGATGTTCCGAGGTGGTTAACGTCCTTACCCCTACTTATTACAGCTTGACAAAGGCAACACACGGCTTGACACCTGTTGTCTGCATTTCTGTTGAAATACTTCCACACTGAAGAGCTGATTTTTTTGGTATTTTCACCAGGCATGTCAATGGCCATATTCCTCCCACAGACAACAGGTGTCTCCCCGGGTGCCTGACTTAAACAAACCACCTCACCATCAGAATCCTCCTTGTCAATTTCCTCCCCAGCGCCAGCAACACCCATATCCTCATCCTGGTGTACTTCAACACTGACATCTTCAATTTCACTATCAGGAACTGGACTGCGGGTGCTCCTTTCAACACTTGCAGGGGGCGTGCAAATGGTGGAAGGCGCAAGCTCTTCCCGTCCAGTGTTGGGAAGGTCAGGCATCGCAACCGACACAATTGGACTCTCCTTTGGGATTTGTGATTTCGAAGAACGCACAGTTCTTTGCTGTGCTTTTGCCGCAAGTCTTTTCTTTTTTCTAGCGAGAGGATGAGTGCTTCCATCCTCATGTGAAGCTGAACCACTAGCCATGAACATAGGCCAGGGCCTCAGCCGTTCCTTGCCACTTTGTGTCGTAAATGGCATATTGGCAAGTTTACGCTTCTCCTCAGACGCTTTTAATTTTGATTTTTGGGTCATTTTTTTACTGATCTTTTGTGTTTTGGATTTTACATGCTCTGTACTATGACATTGGGCATCGGCCTTGGCAGACGACGTTGATGGCATTTCATCGTCTCGGCCATGACTAGTGGCAGCAGCTTCAGCACGAGGTGGAAGTGGATCTTGATCTTTCCCTATTTTTTTAACCTCCACATTTTTGTTCTCCATATTTTGCGCACAACTAAAAGCCACCACAGGTATACAATGTAGATGGGTGGATAGTATAGTATTACTTATACTTATGGACGACGAGTGCACTGACGACACAGAGGTAGGTACAGCCGTGGCCTACCGTACTGCTGCTTAGTGCTTATATATATAATATACTGTATAACGGACCTGGTGGACACTGTCAGCAGACTGCTAAACTAGTATGAAGAAAGAAAAAAAAACACCACAGGTATACAATGTAGATGGATGGATAGTATAGTATTACTTATACTTATGGACGACGAGTGCACTGACGACACAGAGGTAGGTACAGCCGTGGCCTACCGTACTGCTGCTTAGTGCTTATATATAATATACTGTATAACGGACCTGGTGGACACTGTCAGCAGACTGCTAAACTAGTATGAAGAAAGAAAAAAAACACCACAGGTATACAATGTAGATGGATGGATAGTATAGTATTACTTATACTTATGGACGACAAGTGCACTGACGACACAGAGGTAGGTACAGCCGTGGCCTACCGTACTGCTGCTTAGTGCTTATATATATAATATACTGTATAACGGACCTGGTGGACACTGTCAGCAGACTGCTAAACTAGTATGAAGAAAGAAAAAAAAAACACCACAGGTATACAATGTATATGGATGGATAGTATAGTATTACTTATACTTATGGACGACGAGTGCACTGACGACACAGAGGTAGGTACAGCCGTGGCCTACCGTACTGCTGCTTAGTGCTTATATATATAATATACTGTATAACGGACCTGGTGGACACTGTCAGCAGACTGCTAAACTAGTATGAAGAAAGAAAAAAAAACACCACAGGTATACAATGTAGATGGATGGATAGTATAGTATTACTTATACTTATGGACGACGAGTGCACTGACGACACAGAGGTAGGTACAGCCGTGGCCTACCGTACTGCTGCTTAGTGCTTATATATATAATATACTGTATAACGGACCTGGTGGACACTGTCAGCAGACTGCTAAACTAGTATGAAGAAAGAAAAAAAAACACCACAGGTATACAATGTAGATGGATGGATAGTATAGTATTACTTATACTTATGGACGATGAGTGCACTGACGACACAGAGGTAGGTACAGCCATGGCCTACCGTACTGCTGCTTAGTGCTTATATATATAATATACTGTATAACGGACCTGGTGGACACTGTCAGCAGACTGCTAAACTAGTATGAAGAAAGAAAAAAAAACACCACAGGTATACAATGTAGATGGATGGATAGTATAGTATTACTTATACTTATGGACGATGAGTGCACTGACGACACAGAGGTAGGTACAGCCGTGGCCTACCGTACTGCTGCTTCGTGCTTATATATATAATATACTGTATAACGGACCTGGTGGACACTGTCAGCAGACTGCTAAACTAGTATGAAGAAAGAAAAAAAAAAACACCACAGGTATACAATGTAGATGGATGGATAGTATAGTATTGCTTATACTTATGGACGACGAGTGCACTGACGACACAGAGGTAGGTACAGCCGTGGCGTAACGTACTGCTGCTTAGTGCTTATATATATAATATACTGTATAACGGACCTGGTGGACACTGTCAGCAGACTGCTAAACTAGTATGAAGAAAGAAAAAAAAACACCACAGGTATACAATGTAGATGGATGGATAGTATAGTATTACTTATACTTATGGACGACAAGTGCACTGACGACACAGAGGTAGGTACAGCCGTGGCCTACCGTACTGCTGCTTAGTGCTTATATATATAATATACTGTATAACGGACCTGGTGGACACTGTCAGCAGACTGCTAAACTAGTATGAAGAAAGAAAAAAAAAAACACCACAGGTATACAATGTAGATGGATGGATAGTATAGTATTACTTATACTTATGGACGACGAGTGCACTGACGACACAGAGGTAGGTACAGCCGTGGCCTACCGTACTGCTGCTTAGTGCTTATATATATAATATACTGTATAACGGACCTGGTGGACACTGTCAGCAGACTGCTAAACTAGTATGAAGAAAGAAAAAAAAAACACCACAGGTATACAATGTAGATGGATGGATAGTATAGTATTACTTATACTTATGGACGACGAGTGCACTGACGACACAGAGGTAGGTACAGCCGTGGACTACCGTACTGCTGCTTAGTGCTTATATATATAATATACTGTATAACGGACCTGGTGGACACTGTCAGCAGACTGCTAAACTAGTATGAAGAAAGAAAAAAAAACACCACAGGTATACAATGTAGATGGATGGATAGTATAGTATTACTTATACTTATGGACGACGAGTGCACTGACGACACAGAGGTAGGTACAGCCGTGGCCTACCGTACTGCTGCTTAGTGCTTATATATATAATATACTGTATAACGGACCTGGTGGACACTGTCAGCAGACTGCTAAACTAGTATGAAGAAAGAAAAAAAAAACACCACAGGTATACAATGTAGATGATGGATAGTATAGTATTACTTATACTTATGGACGACGAGTGCACTGACGACACAGAGGTAGGTACAGCCGTGGCCTACCGTACTGCTGCTTAGTGCTTATATATATAATATACTGTATAACGGACCTGGTGGACACTGTCAGCAGACTGCTAAACTAGTATGAAGAAAGAAAAAAAAACACCACAGGTATACAATGTAGATGGATGGATAGTATAGTATTACTTATACTTATGGACAACGAGTGCACTGACGACACAGAGGTAGGTACAGCCGTGGCCTACCGTACTGCTGCTTAGTGCTTATATATATAATATACTGTATAACGGACCTGGTGGACACTGTCAGCAGACTGCTAAACTAGTATGAAGAAAGAAAAAAAAAACACCACAGGTATACAATGTACATGGATGGATAGTATAGTATTACTTATACTTATGGACGACGAGTGCACTGACGACACAGAGGTAGGTACAGCCGTGGCCTACCGTATTGCTGCTTAGTGCTTATATATATAATATACTGTATAACGGAGCTGGTGGACACTGTCAGCAGACTGCTAAACAAACTAGCATGAAGAAAGAAACAAAAAAACACCACAGTGTTTTTCAGGCAGACAAACGTATACTGGACTGGTGGTCACTGTCAGCAAAACTGTGCACTGTACTCCTGCTATAACTGCTCCCCAGTCCCCACAATTAGGCAGTGTGAGCAGAGCAGTGCACTCAGCACAGATATATCATGCAGCAGTGCAGCACACTGAGTGAGCACAGCCACAGATATGGTGGAGCGTTTTTTTTCAGGCAGAGAAACAAAGGATTAAAATCACTGGTGGTATAATCAAAACCCTGCACTGTACTCCCTAACAGCTGCTCCCCGTCCCCAATCCTCCCCACAATTATAACAATGTCACTCTTAGTCTTTTCTATTACGGAGAGGACGCCAGCCACGTCCTCTCCCTATCAATCTCAATGCACGTGTGAAAATGGCGGCGACGCGCGGCTCCTTATATAGAATCCGAGTCTCGCGAGAATCCGACAGCGGGATGATGACGTTCGGGCGCGCTCGGGTTAACCGAGCAAGGCGGGAGGATCCGAGTCGCTCGGACCCGTGTAAAAAAAAGGTGAAGTTCGGGCGGGGCGGATTCCGAGGATCCGAACCCGCTCATCACTAGTACCTGTAATATATTTTCATTGTATATTATGCATATGACTCTTTAGAACTGTGTAGTTTTTGTGTAAAAGTTGGTATTTTATTTTTAGGATACAGAGCATACGTTTTATATAGAGATTTCCAGTATTAGTCAGCAGCACCCTGCACTAAACACCACTTGACTGTTCTGTGTTATTATTTTGCTTAGTCTGGTGTTCTGCGGACCACCTGTCTCAAAGTGCTGACTTCCCCCTTGTGAATAACCCTAACCCTCTCTTCCCGCAGCCTACCCTGCCCCTAGTGTCTAACCCTCTCGTCCCGTAGCCTACCCTGCCCCTAGTGTCTAACCCTCTCGTCCCGCAGCCTACCCTGCCCCTAGTGTCTAACCCTCTCATCCCGCAGCCTACCCTGTCCCTAGTGTCTAACCCTCTCGTCCCACAGCCTACCCTGCCCCTAGTGTCTAACCCTCTTGTCCCGCAGCCTACCCTGACCCTAGTGTCTAACCATCTCGTCCTGCAGCCTACCCTGCCCCTAGTGTCTAACCATCTCGTCCCGCAGCCTCCCCTCCCCCAGTGTCTAACCCTCTCGTCCCGCAGCCTACCCTGCCCCTAGTGTCTAACCCTCTCATCCCGCAGCCTACCCTGCCCCTAGTGTCTAACCATCTCGTCCCGCAGCCTCCCCTCCCCCTAGTGAATAACCCTAACCCTCTCGTCCCGCAGCCTACCCTCCCCCTAGTGCCTTGCCCTAACCCTTCCCTATTCTGACCGCTAGTATCCCAACTGCCAGGATATTGACTACATCCCATGCTGGGGGGGGGGGGGCACCAAGATTGTTCTTGCCTCCGGGCTATTGGGATGAAGTTACGCCACTGCGCAACAGGTATCTGAATAACATGTTCTACCTGGTGCATGTGTATAGGGTGTTCTAACTGGCTCAATGTGTGTATGGTGCTCTACCTGGTGCAATATGTGTAACGTGCTCTACCTGGTGCAATGTGTGTAACGTGCAATGTGTGTAACGTGCTCTACCTGGTGCAATGTGTGTAACATGCTCTACCTGTGTGGTGTAATGTGAATTGGTACTATTATGTGGCCATGCTCGTTCCCCATGAAGCCACACCCCTAAATTTTTGGTGCGCGACGAAGGCGCGCACTGTCCTTGTACTCAAATATGGGAGGGGGAGCACCAATTTACTTTCTGCCAAAGGACACTGAAATGTCTAGTTACAGCTTTGGTGCAGGGTGTCCTGTATGCTACACAGCCCAGCAGAACTGTCACCCCCTCCTCCCCCTTGCAACACTTTGTAGTGTCCAAATCAAGTCTCTGTTTTTATATTTGAATAATTAATAAGATTAATAAAAACCTTTATTCCAATGGGACCCAAAAAAGGACAGGTAGGACCCCAATTTTTAAAAGTTTGATTAATTCAAAAACACTTATTTAACGGTTCTGCCCTTTAAGTTTTAACTTTATGGTAGGCAGTTGATTTCACCCATATTTCGCTTAATGCGCTTTAAGCTTTTGTGTGTATAATATTTTCCATCAACCATGTGGGGGGGGGGGGGGTTTGGGGGCGCCAAAATCTATATTCGCTTACCAAAAAATTAAGGCTTGGGCCAGCCCTGCTTGGCGTTACAGTAAAAGGTGACAGGACCCAATTTTAGTTTACTAAAATCTGCTAGAGGTGCAATCCAAATTTTTTCGAATTGTTAATTTTGGCGTCATTGTTCACACAATGCAAGCCACGAATTGGTAATGTTCTCATTATGTCAACCCCCTGTTCAACCCCTTTAGGGGAGGTTTATTCAAATTCTAATTACGTAGTTTTCCTATTTCACACCTGAAGAATACCTATATTAAAGTTCAGCTTCCTAACATATCTGGAATCATAAAGAAGACTACAGAGAAGACAAGATAACCCTGGTAGGGAGCACTCTTATCTGAGGTAACGAAATAATTTTGGTGTATTAATGAAACAATCTTAAAATTACAAATGTTATTAGATATGCCTTAAAAATTGAAATCTACATGATCCGTGTGAATTCACTAATAAATATGTGATCATATGCGAAAATATATTGAAAAAATATGGTCTTATCTAGATGACCTCAGTCAGAACAATTAGGTATATTCAAGTCCGTCTACGTAATAATTCCCTTACAACTGGTGTGTGGCTAAGTAAAGATATGTTAAAAATTGGACAGTGTGACCATCATCTTATCAATTGTATAGCCCATGTACAAATTCTCAGGGCAATAAGTTTGAATCATAGGTCACTGATTGGTTATTTTTGGTTGGGTCACCTATACACCAGTATGAGGCCCAATTATCAAAGGAAAGTGTCTGTGAAGCCGTTTCTCAGAAATATAGTGGACATGGACATACCATCAGCCAGCCGTGTAATGGTGCCACCTGTGTGAAAAAATTATTAGTTTATGTTAGATCACACGCATGTACAAAATGAAGGGGTGTGAGGCACTGGTGCTTGAAAACAACTATCCAAAAAAACCCTGGTTGCTCTATGTCAAAGGGCCATGTGTTAATCACTCAGAAAGAAATCAATTTACCTTTAATATAGATTACAGTCGCTGCTGTGTAGAGGTGTGAGGTACATGTGCCTCCATTATCAGCAGTTGTCAACCATTCCACTTGCTGGGTTAAGGCAGGGGTGTGAGGTATCAGTGCTTAATGACAGCTATCTGGATAAACAGTTGCTCAGTATCAAACAGTCATGTAATGATCGCACCAAAGAAGTTATGCCTCAATTATCAACACCTGTATACACCCATGTCTTGAGAGATAATTTTTCCTGAAAAAACTCACAGCGTATCACTCCAACTCTCTTTGCCATAATTTCTTCTCCATACATTTCAACAGTTTAAGCAGGAGAACTAGAAATGATTTGTCAGTGCTTAATGACAGCTATCTGGATAAACAGTTGCTTGATGTCAAACAGTCATATGATGATTGCACCAGAGAAATTGTGCCTCAATTATCAACAGCTGGATCCACCCATGTCTGAGAGATAATCTACTCCTAAGGAACTCACAGCGTACTCACTATCCAAAGATCATATAGTGGTTATAAATATATAGCACACACAGAAAAACAGAAACCTTTTTTAGAAATGTTGATTACAACCGTGCTTTAACAGAGGTATGAGACACATAAACCTCAATTTTTCAGCAGCTACCAAGCAGTTTCAGAATGCTGAATTCATAAAGTAGTAATTTCAAATGTTGATTACAATCGTGCTTTGACAGAGGTGTGAGGCATATATATCTCAATTTCTCAGGAACTACCAACCAGTTTCAAAATGCTGAGTTCATAACATAGTAATTTATTCTTTAAACACATAGAGGGTGTGTAAAAGTGGCCAAGATACAGGTAGACCCCCCCTTCTGCTGTTCTCCCGTCTTGCCAACAGGTATAGGACGAGGAATGAGAGAGGGTAGGTGCGCCCAACTTGGCCAGAAGGAAGGAAGAGGAGGTATCAAGCAAAGAGACTATGGCAAGTACTCTCTGGTGCCTTGTAACAGGTAGTGCAGAGGTTTGAACCTGCACATAGGCCTCTAATGCTGTACACTCCCGAATGGTTGAATTTTTAAGAGAGATAAAGGAGAAGTTACCAGTATTGGCTATTGCCGGTAATAAGACAAATTAATTTTTGTTGTGTATCACTCCAACTCTCTTTGCCATATTATCTTCCTACATACACCCCAACAGTTTACGCAAAAAGGATAGTAGAAATAATTACAGCCACTATTAGAGCTCACTGAATATCATAATCAGCTGTTCCCTCCTATGCATTTTCAGCTACTGCCAGCAACTTAGTAGCAGATTGTGATTGATGTTGATCCTATTTCAATTAAAATGCTACAATGTCAAAAAATTACTGTTCTGAAGTGGCCCACTGAAAATAGCACTTGATCAATTTTTCATAGACGATTTATGTCCTCATGGCCATAACCCTAATATCATGGAATGAAACAGTAGCATTTTCAGCGTTGTAGAATAAATCTATGGAGCCGTTAATAGGTTTACCGGCTGCCACCTTGGCTGTATAGTTACCACTCTTGGAACAAATTGCGGAGAGGAGAGGGGGATGCCGCCCCAGAGTCCCACATGTGAGCGTCCTTAATCACGGATAATCCCCGGCGCTCATCAACCGCACAGGGTCTCGTCTACCTGAGCCGCTCTGATCAGCGGCAACCAACTGCTCCCTCTGTTCCTACTGCCACAGTGCTGAGCCGCTGAAGGACCAGTGGGTCACGTATGCGCACCACGTGACTCACACACTTAGACCTGACGTACGTTTCACAAAGCTTGATCTGTGATCAAGCTTTGTGAAACGTACGTCAGGTCTAAGTTTCTTTGACATAGAGCAACCAGGTTTTTTTTGGATAGTTTTCAAGCACCGGTGCCTCACACCCCTTCATTTTGTACATGCGTGTGATCTAACATAAACTAATCATTTTTTCACACAGGTGGCACCATTACACGGCTGGCTGATGGTATGTCCATGTCCACTATATTTCTGAGAAACGGCTTCACAGACACTTTCCTTTGATAATTGGGCCTCATACTGGTGTATAGGTGACACAACCAAAAATAACCAATCAGTGACCTATGATTCAAACTTATTGCCCTGAGAATTTGTACATGGGCTATACAATTGATAAGATGATGGTCACACTGTCCAATTTTTAACATATCTTTACTTAGCCACACACCAGTTGTAAGGGAATTATTACGTAGACGGACTTGAAAATACCTAATTGTTCTGACTGAGGACATCTAGATAAGACCATATTTTTCAATATATTTTCGCATATGATCACATATTTATTAGTGAATTCACACGGATCATGTAGATTTCAATTTTTGAGGCATATCTAATAAAATTTGTAATTTTAAGATTGTTTCATTAATACACCAAAGTTATTTTGTTACCTCAGATAAGAGTGCTCCCTACCAGGGTTATCTTGTCTTCTCTGTAGTCTTCTTTATGATTCGTGCTGTTATACCCTTGGGAGCACCACTGACCGTCAAAATTTGTTGTTACCAATAATACCATTCTGGTTATAGGTATACATTTGACCAATCAAGGGAAACAATATCCCAAGAGTGTCAGTTAATTCTGAGGTAGTTATATTTTGTCTAATTAGTTCCTGTGTGGCCTTCCCCAAACCCCCCTTTTTTTAACATATCTGGAAGTAAGAGAATTAGTGATGAGTCAGTCAGTGAGTGAGAGATATGGTAAAAAAAATTACAGGACCATTTTTGTAGTTAATTAAACTCTACACACAAAAGGTGCAATCCAAATTTAATCTGATTGTCCATTTGGGCATTATTGTTCAAGCAACGTAAGCCCAGCATCGGTAATGACGTCATTGGGTCAACCCCCTTTTGATCCCCTTAGGGGACGTTTATTAGAATTTTAATTACGTAGTTTTCCTATTTCCCACCTGAAGAATACCTATGTTCAATTTCAGGTTCCTGACAAAAGAGGAAGTAAGAGAATTAGTTATGAGGCAGTCAGTGAGAAAGTGAGAGCTTTTCGCATTTATAGATATAGATAGAGGATTATTATTATTATTATTATTATTATTATTATATTATAATATTATTATATATTATTAATATTATCATATTATATATTATATATTATTATTATTATTATTATTATTATTATTATACTCAGTCCATCTTAAAATACTTTTTTTTATATTAAATTCATCTCTATGTAAGCCAGACTCAGAATTAGCCATAATCTTTTTGTGGGTGTAGATGAGCCCTTTCTCCACTGAAAAAACTGTACATCTGGCTTTTCCTTATCCACTTTAAGCATTGGGAAGCCTTTTAAGTATACAGTATGTACAGTACCACTACATTCCTCTTATCTCAGGATAGCAATAGTAGGGGCAACCAACAGAGAAAATATTTATTAAAGTGAATATTTAATTAATTGACTTCATGCTTAACAAATAATAGTTCTTAGTATGTAAGTTACTAAGTGGATATTGTAAGTGAAGGTATGTTGATACAGCATGTGTGTATTTTTCAAACATGTTCCATATAACGATTCTGGTAAATAAATTGAGAGTACTTGGTGTAGAGGAAAAGGATGTACCTGGGTAGAAATATGTCTGAGGGATCGAAGTAAAAGGGTTGTTATCAATGGAACATGCTATTAAGTCTACACTTAGTTGTTAGTTCTGAGCAGGGTCTGACTGGGATTTAAAAAATTAGGCACTGCCATTTAAAGCACACAGGGGGTTATTCCGACTCGATCGTATGCTGCAGTTTTTCGCAGTGCGACGTTCGGGTGGGAACTGCGCATGCGCCAGCACCGCAGTGCACCGGTGGATGCCAGACGGCCGAAGGCCCTCATTACCTAGCGATTGCCTCTGTCTGATTAACAGGCAGAGGCGTTCGCTGGGCGGGAGGGGGCTGCACGGCGGCATTTATCCGCCATTTATGGGGCGCGGTCCGGCCAATGCAGGCATGGCCGGACCGTGCGGGGGGCGGGCCGCAGCGGCTGCGTGACGTCACACGCAGCCGCTGCGACCCAGGGCGGCGACGAGTAACTCATTAAGAATTGCAAACTCAAAACTGGTGTGAGTTTTTTATAGGGCAGGGCAGCTTTAACCAAGACCTCCAATCTCGTCTCATTGATTGGACTCCAGGTTTGCTGACTCCTGACTCAATTTAGCTCTTGGAGAAGTCATTAGCCTAGGGGGTCACATACTTTGTCCACCCTGCACTGTGAATGTTTACATGGTGTGTTCAATAAAAACATGAGAACATATTATTGTTTGTGTGGTATTAGTTTCAGCAGATTGTGTTTGTCTATTTTTGTGACTTAGATGAAGATCAGAACACATTTTATGACCAATTTATGCACAAATCCAGGAAATTCCAAAGGGTTCACATACTTTTTCTTGCAACTGTATGTCCCACACAGTAATGCCCCTTGCACCAAAGTATGCCCCACACAGTAATGCCCCTTGTTATGCCCCACACAGTAATGCCCATTGCACTACATTGCATCACTTAGTAATATTCACAATGCTTATTAAAATTGGCACTGTACCTGGTCCTGCTCATTTACAGGGGTTGTTTCATTCTGCTGTTAGCCTGCTCCCTCCACTTCTGCCGCCACTGCCAGCAGCCACATTCTCACTGCTGTGCATTGCCTGCCTCCTCCCTCTGGGTTCCGTTTAAATGTCCCTCCCAAAATGGCCACCAACTCCTTTAGTATCCATCAAAAGTGCCCCCTCTCAGGCAGTGGCCATTTTGGGAGGGACATTTTCACAGTATTTTATGCGGTCGATCAGACTGCATAAAATACTGCACACAGTAGTTGCGGGCCGGCGCCCTTTGTGATTACATGGCTGACTCGGCCCTAAAAACTGCACTGCCTCCATCCCCTCTTTGATGCTTAATTGGCTTTTGTTTAACTTCATGTTTATCAACATAATTAGAAATTATGAAAGGTTGAACTTACTGTATGCACCTATGTATTTTTTCATTTGTGAGCTTGCATACAAAAACAGTACCATGCTAGTAAAAACAGAAGGTGTAGAAGATTTAATAACCACTAATGGATAATTAATTCATAGCTATTGTTTAATTACTCTAAATGGAATGTGTAGGTGATAATGGAGATAGATGTGAAACCTTGTTTCCTTAATATGAGTGACATATGATCTTAATAAGGTCTGTTTAGGTTCACTAATTGTACCCAAACCAGTTACTGGAGAATTTATAAGCCATCTTATTGAAATCTATTTTTAATTATTAAATTATTTACTATAATACGGAGAAGTCATTAGTGGAAATTGCAGGACATTCAATTGTACAACACAGAAAATAAAGTTCCTTGGTCAGTAAGGTCCTGTTTTGCAAAAAGTCCAGCTGTACTACAATTACTGTAGCTCAAGGCATGGTGGTTTTCAAACTCCATAGATTTTAATTGATACTAAACTCTGCATTGTTACTTGAAGGAATGGTAGAACATTACAACAAAATGAACGACTTAGTAATGTAATTGTATAATGTATCTAATAGCCGGCTTGCTCCAGATGTGCTATTGTTCAAAAGTTTAAAGGTTACGACTGATTTTACATTTTCTGCTTTGACTGCTTAAGTTTCAAAAGAGAAGCTAACATTAAAAAAGTTTCAAAGGCAATGTATAAGTTTCCTGCCTGTCTTTAATTACCCAGTAAAGTCATGTGTCAGGATACCGCTTAGCAACTTCAAGTCCAAAAGGACCACCAGTGTATTCATTTCCCTCCCCCCCAAAAAAAACTATATACAGTATGATGCAAACATCTTCCGGATTTTAAAGATTAACAAAAAAGGCATAGTAAATGCTATTCAAAATTGTAGTACATAATGTAACAGTGCATGGAATGCAATTAATTTTCAGTTGGTTTTGAATATGATTTTCAAGTTCAGTAAGTTTCAGTTTCAAGAAGTTCTGTGGCATCACTACATACCGATGGAAAGTTAAGGTGCATACACACGGAGCAATATGGCTCAGCGATGTTGACTATATAGTCAAAATCGCTCAGAAAGTTACTGCATATCTCTCCATGTGTACACAGCCAGCGATAGCGATGCGCGTCCCCGCTAGGTCGCTATCGCTGCTAAAAATAGATGGTGCAGGCAAGTCAATTTTGGCTAGGTCGCTGGAAAAGAAAAAGCATCCCCTTGCTTAAATGAGTTAGCTAAAATCGCTCATAGCCAAAATCGCTGGAAAAGTTAGTCAAAATCTCTGGTAAAGTTAGACAAAATCTCCTACTGCCAGTTCAAGGGAAATCGCTCAGTCAAAATCTCTCATAGTCAAAATCTCTCTGTGTGTATGCACCTTTACTGTAACCATTAGACCTTCCTCCTTAAAAAGTAAGGGTCATAAATACCAAAATCTGCAACAGCGCACCAAACAGTGACACGTTGGCTGTGTAGGACCTTTTATGAAACTGATGAGGATTGTTTTCCTCCCAGTAATGAAAATTCTGCTTGTTAACGTAGCCAAATTAAAGTGAGCTTCGTCACTTGTGAGCAGAACTGTGTTTGCAGGAACTTTTTGAATGATATCCTCACAACATGGTGGTTTCTGAAAATGGTGAGGTACATGCTATCGGAAGACCCCACTATGACACCCCCCCCCCCACTTCACTAGAGCCAAAATAATGGAAATATGGGAGTTGTTTTTTTTGCCTCACCCTGTATAAAATTAAACCTGCAGCTTGTACACTTCCTTTTACATCATGTCTAATAATTCATGATAAAAAAGTGCAGAATGCAAGGATAATATTAATTCATAGAAATAACAATAAAAACTTGAGAACAATGCCAATTTGTGTAGCGTAAATTCCATAATATCTCCCAAGTGAAAAGCTGTGTGATTCTAGCTTGTACTGTATATGTTTATTTTGGGAGAAGCTGGATGTGTGAGAGATGTTATGTTCAGAGTAACGTTAGTGCAGTCAGTAAGGTCCTATTCATTCAATTACAAACATATGCAGACTAGCACATAGGGGCACATTTACTAAGCAGTGATAAGAGTGGAGAAGTGAGTCAGTGGAGAAGTTGCCCCATCAACCAATCAGCAGCTCTGTATAATTTTATAGTATGCAAATTATAGATGTTACTTCAGTGCTGATTGGTTGTCATGGGCACTTCTCCACTGGCTCACTTCTCCACTCTTATCACTGCTTAGTAAATGTCCCCCATAGACACCAGTGAAAGTCATTTTACAATTGGGATTATGATGACGGTCCTTAGCACTAGCGAACCGCTTACGATTGACTGATTGTCAATGCACAGACTGTAGGTACTTTCTTCATTACTCGCGCATATGTAAAGTATTAGTTTGCATGTTTTAGTAGTTTTTTTTCGTTGTCAGGAAATAAAGGGCTGTAGCTGAGGAATTCATGTTTTATACTCTTCCACGTGCTGAGAAGACCAGAGGGACCTCTCCCTAGCATGTGCGGGACCAGTGTTTGCACAGTAATTCAGCCTGCATGTATAAACACCCCATATTCTCTCACAACAAGAGGTTTGCATATAGGGGTAATTCCAAGTTGATCGCAGAAGGAATTTTTTTAGCAGTTGGGCAAAACCATGTGCACTGCAGGGGAGGCAGATATAACATGTGCAGAGAGAGTTAGATTTGGGTGGGTTATTTTGTTTCTGTGCAGGGTAAATACCGCCTGCTTTATTTTTACACTGCAAATTAGATTGCAGATTGAACTCACCACACCCAAATCTAACTCTCTCTGCACATGTTATATCTGCCCCCACTGCAGTGCACATGGTTTTGTCCAATTGCTACCAAAATTCCTGCTGCGATCAACTTGGAATTACCCCCATAGATCCTCCACAGCTAGACAGTTAATAGTTTTCATTACATTTACAACCTTACCATCACAGATTACTATGACACTTTCCTTTGAATGCTTTCCGTAACAATAGATTGTTGCCATTTCTCTACTGTAGTGTTTACGCTACCAGTTCTAAAACTCACAGTTAATCACACTTTTGCTGCTTGTCACAGGATTGTCAATTGTTAACTAACTGCATAATAATTTGCAAAGAAAAGTAATCATTGTCAAGATGGGACAAACTACTGTTGCTACGGAGAGTGACATTTTTATTTGGTTAAGGATGTTGTGGTGTCAGGGGGTAATCTACTAGGTGTTCTCATACTTTTTCTGTATTAAACATGCATTACAGGCCTACATTGTCTTAAGGCACAAGAAAAGATCCCCTGTTAAATTAGCCAGGGGTATATGAGTCACATAATGTGCAACTTGGAGGTCCACTATTTCCTGAATGATCACTCTTCCTCCAGGTTTTAGGATTCTAAACAACTACAGTCAAAGATGTGAACTTCCCAGGACACACCAAGGAGGAATTAATCAACATTGGAATCTGTGTGAGCTGAAAAAAACACAAAAAAACAACCTCTCCATATTGTCCACAGGAACTTTTCCTCCATGGATACCAGATCATGTGATACATGTTTCTACCATCTCCCATTAGAAACAATCCTTACGTGACTTTTACCATCAACATTTACTGAAACTATATTTCCCTGTTCTGATGATAGCCTCATTTCATACTCATGAACACTTATTTAAGGGAAATAAGGTTTTAATCTTTCTATGCATGTAAAGTAAATTAAATGAGGAAAGTGAAAGTACATGATGGGGAGACTGCAGGTGAAGGGTTGTGTAGAGTAGGAGCTGGAACATAGACCAGTATTAAGTGACACACATAGACATGTACACAGGCTGTGTCCAATCAGCAGCCCTTTTTCTGGTTCTGAGAAAGGAAAAGTGAGGTATTTGCAGTGAGAGCGAGGAACATGAATGGATGCAATGTGAGATATTTCCTCTCATTTGGTTATCATGTAGCTGTGACCTCTTACAAAAATACCAGCCTGCACCTCTTGCAGAAGTTGTATCACATGATCTGGTATCCATGGAGGAAAAGTTCCTGTGGACAATATGGAGAGGTTGTTTTTTTGTGTTTTTTTCAGCTCACACAGATTCCAATGTTGATTAATTCCTCCTTGGTGTGTCCTGGGAAGTTCACATCTTTGACTGTAGTTGTTTAGAATCCTAAAACCTGGAGGAAGAGTGATCATTCAGGAAATAGTGGACCTCCAAGTTGCACATTATGTGACTCATATACCCCTCTTCCACTGTAGCACGGGTCGCAGCCGTGTCGCCTGACACGGCTGCGACCCGTGCTACAGCCTCCTTTCCCACAGCGCTCACCAACCTGGCATATTGTCGAGTTGGTGACGCTGCTAGTGACGCGGCAGGGGTGGCGCTGGGAGATCACATGATCTCCCAGAGCCGCCCTCCCATACACTGTGAACGGGAGCGACATGGCTCCCGTTCACACTACACAGCTTACTGGATTGAACACGTGTTCAACCCGGCAAGCTACCCGGGAATTTGCAGGGGGACCCTTTTCCACTAGGGAAAAACACGGGAAATGCGCGCCCCCACGCATTTACCCGTGTTTTAAATAGTGATGAGCGGGTTCGGTTCCTCGAGATCCGAACGCCCCCGAACTTCACCCATTTTACACGGTTCCGAGGCAGACTCGAATCTTCCCGCCTTGCTCGGTTAACCCGAGCGCGCCCGAACGTCATCATCCCGATGTCGGATTCTCGCAAGATTCGTAATCTATATAAGGAGCCGCGCGTCGCCGCCATTTTCACTCGTGCTTTGGAGATGATAGCTAGAGGACGTGGCGCAGTCAGTTGTGCGCAGTATATAGTAGGAGGGGACAGTGCAGAATGTTGCTGTGACCACCAGTATATATATATAACAGTACGGTACAGTAGTCCACTGCTCTACCTCTGTGTCGTCAAGTATACTATGCATCCATACCTGTGCTGCATTTTAGTTGTGCGCAGTATATAGTAGGAGGGGACAGTGCAGAATGTTGCTGTGACCACCAGTATATATATATAGCAGTACGGTACAGTAGTCCACTGCTCTACCTCTGTGTCGTCAAGTATACTATGCATCCATACCTGTGCTGCATTTGAGTTGTGCGCAGTATATAGTAGGAGGGGACAGTGCAGAATGTTGCTGTGACCACCAGTATATATATAGCAGTACGGTACAGTAGTCCATTGCTCTAGCTCTGTGTTGTCAAGTATACTACAAAAGTTCAGTAAAATGACCCAAAAATCAAAATTAAAAGCATCTGATGAGAAGCGTAAACTTACCAATGTGCCATTTACGACACGGAGTGGCAAGAAACGACTGAGGCCCTGGCCTATGCTCATGGCTAGTGGTTCAGATTCACATGAGGATGGAAGCACTCATCCTCTCGCTAGAAAACTGCAGTGACACTCCTAGCTGGGCCAGGTGTTTGTGTCGGCCACTTGGGTCACTTAGCTTATTCACACAGCTACCTCATTGCACCTCTGTTTTTCTTTGCATCATGTGCTGTTTGGGGACTATATTTTAAATCTGCCATCCTGTCTGACACTGCAGTGCCACTCCTAGATGGGCCAGGTGTTTGTGTCGGCCACTTGGGCCGCTTAACTTAGCCATCCAGCGACCTCGGTGCAAATTTTAGGACTAAAAATAATATTGTGAGGTGTGAGGTGTTCAGAATAGACTGGAAATGAGTGGAAATTATGGTTATTGAGGTTAATAATACTATGGGATCAAAATGACCCCCAAATTCTACGATTTAAGCTGTTTTTGAGGGGTTTTTGTAAAAAAACACCCGAATCCAAAACACACCCGAATCCGACAAAAAATTTTCAGGGAGGTTTTGCCAAAACGCGTCCGAATCCAAAACACGGCCGTGGAACCGAATCCAAAACCAAAACACATAACCTGAAAAATTTCCGGTGCACATCACTAGTTTTAAAAGCTAGTGGAAAAGGGGTAAGAGTACCAGATCAGCTTTCTTCTGCTCTGTCAGTACTATAGGATTGATACAATTAGTACATGAGCCACTGAGATCACAGTGGAAGGGACGCATTGGGGAAACATCTGGTCTACTCAGGCAAAGATAATGCCACCATCAGAATATCAAAGTACTGTATCTACAAGGCAGGTCTCACTTTCCAAATGCCCAGTGCCAGACAAATGTTTACTGTTTTGGTGGGAATACATGCGCTTTCCCTGCGTACAGGATGCCGGCTGTCATGATCCCGACAGCGGGATCCTGTCCGCCAGAATGCGGGTAGCGGGGCAAGCACTAGAAAGTCCCTTGCAGACTCGCTGCACTTGCCATGCTGTGGGCACTGTGTCTCACTGTGCTCGCAATAGGTTATATTCTCCACACAGATGGAGAATAGACTGTGTCGCCGGTATTCCGGTGGCGGCATTTCACCACCTGTCGGGATTCCGATGTCGGTATTGTGACTCCGCTTCCCTTTTTGGTGGGGGGTAATGCCACAGGAGGATATAAATCATATTTATCAACATTAATATTGCCTTTGAACCTTAATTACATCATGTGCAATAGCTCCCCCTCAAAAATGCAATTAGTATCCCACATTTGAGGAAAGGGTAACCATTTCTCACCCAGAAAAGATCCACACCCTAAAGAGGTATAAAAACCTGATTATGTTAGTCAGTCAGTGTTATAGATGGGACAGAGTGCCCCTCTGGCACCTCTCTCTGTGCTGTATACTACAGACTCTGACTTGACTGTGAATACTATGCTTTTGTGAATGCTGTTCCATGTAAGCTGTACTTTTTGTTGAATTGCTGTTGGTATTGCTGTGTAAGATGCCATTGCACTGGCTCTGCCTTTGTGCTGGAATAATAGCTTACATATTTTGAAATACTTCAGTCTTCAAGTAGCTGTCTGAAACGTATCCCCTACAACAGGCATGTCAAACTCAAAAGCCCAAATGGGCTGAATAATCAAGGTCTACTGTAAGTCTTGTGTGGGCCACAAGAAAAAGAAACGGTCTTATATGCAATTTTCAAAATTTTTTTTGAGAAAAACCAACAATAAAGTATAATCAAAGAGATGTCAAGTATCGTGAAGAAAACATTTACTTTAATGCAGTGGTGCAAGTAGGAAAACAATCTCAGTGGCAGGGACGTGCAGTCAGGGGAGGCAGGGGAGGCAGTGCCTCCCCTGTCATAATCATTAAAATAATATAAAAGAAATACTTATGACACAGATTCCGTGTCATAAGTATATGCATTAGGCTTTATATTATTTTAATGATCTTGGGGTCTACATATTCTGTATAAATGAGTTTAGGAGGCACCGCTGTCGGTGCCTCCCGCTGTCAGTGTAAAGGGAAGGAAGCGGGGAGGCGGGACCAAGAATTGGGCAGTAAAAGCCCATTAGAAAATGCAGCTGAAGCGGCACTTAGTGGAAGTGCCGCTTCGACAGGGGAGTGACAGGGGCGTGCTTTCAACCCATAGCACGCCCCTGTAAGAGTGACCAGCAGCTGCAGCGGTGGAGCAAGAAGCTGCTGGCTGCCCGTCAGCCTGGAATCAGCAGAGCGGGAGGGGAGCTGTCCCGGAGCGCAAGTCTCTGTCCAGGAACTGCAAGGGGTGTGAGCGAGGCGCGCCTTCTCCTTGTCCCTCCGCCGCCGTCGTCCGTGAGTCCCACCGCCGCCGTCCCTTCTCAGCCCCAGAGAGCAGCTTCCTGCTGCCGCCGGCTATCTTCTGCTCTAAGGGGCTCCGGAGCGTCGCCGCAGCTGTCCTGTGGATGGTGGATCGTGCCCCCCCCAAGGTGAGTAACACACTCTCACTCACTCACTCTCACTCTCACACTCACTCACTCTCACTCACTCACTCACTCACTCACTCACTCTCTCACTGTATTGTGTAAGAAAAATAAAAAAGGGGACTTCTGCCGTAATGTGTAAAAAACAGGGACGCTGTCTGCCGTAATGTGTAAAAAACGGGGACGCTGTCTGCCGTAATGTGTAAAAAACAAGGACGCTGTCTGCCGTAATGTGTAAAAAATGGGGACACTGTCTGCCGTAATGTGTAAAAAATGGGGACGCTGTCTGCCGTAATGTGTAAAAAACGGGGACGCTGTCTGCCGTAATGTGTAAAAACGGGACGTTGTCTGCCGTAATGTGTAAAAACGGGACGATGTCTGCCGTAATGTGTAAAAACGGGACTTTGTCTGCCGTAATGTGTAAAAAACGGGGACGCTGTCTGCCGTAATGTGTAAAAAACTGGGACGCTGTCTGCCGTAATGTGTAAAAACGGGATGCTGTCTGCCGTAATGTGTAAAAAATGGGGACACTGTCTGCCGTAATGTGTAAAAAACGGGGACGCTGTCTGCCGTAAGGTGTAAAAACGGGACGTTGTCTGCCGTAATGTGTAAAAAGGGGACGTTGTCTGCCGTAATGTGTAAAAAGGGGACGCTGTCTGCCGTAATGTGTAAAAAAGTGGGACTGTCTCCTGTAATGTGTAAAAATGGGACGTTGTCTGCCGTAATGTGTAAAAACGGGACGTTGTCTGCCGTAATGTGTAAAAAACGGGGACACTGTCTGCCGTAATGTGTAAAAAACGGGGACGCTGTCTGCCGTAAGGTGTAAAAACGGGATGTTGTCTGCCGTAATGTGTAAAAAACGGGGACGCTGTCTGCCGTAAGGTGTAAAAACGGGACGTGTAAATTGGGGTACGGTCTCCTGTAAGGTATAAAAAGGGGTACCTAACTCTGATCCCAAATCTTCCAACTATTTCAACTCAAGGGCTACCTAAAACACATATTTGTAAAAAATAAATAAATGTTTAAATAAAAAAATAGAAGTAGGCAGGCACTGTCAGCCTACTTCCATGACATCACAAGTGGCGGTAAGGTTCATCGCCGGACTTTGCGGATCATTATGGCTGCAGTGCCTCACCAGCCAATGACCTCACCGCACGCCACTGCTCAGTGGTACTGTGTGCGCGCGCCTTTGGTGCATGCGCCCAAAAAATGGGTTTGTGATACACACATGGGGGCCAGATACAAATATGCCCTCAGCAGTGCAGTGCCAGATACACATATGCCACCGATAGTGCCAGATATACATATGCCACCAGTAGTGCAGTGCCAGATACATATATGCCCCCAATAGTGACAGATACACATATGCCCCCACAGTGCCAGATATACATATACCTCCACAGTGCCAGATATACATATTCCCCCACAGTGCCAAATACACATATGCCCACACTGTGCCAGATACACATATGCCCCCACAGTGCCAGATAACATATGCCCCCAATGTTCTCACCACTGCTGCTGCCTGAGATCTATTGCCCGACTGCGAGTGAGGGCAGGAGAGTGCAGCATGTGCCTCTCCTGCTCCTCAGTCCAGTCTCCAGCAGCGGTGTGGGTATCTTAAATCAGGCGCCGGTTCTTGAACCAATCAGAGCTTGCGGACCGGCAGCTCCTGATTGGCTGCCAGTCCACGAGCTCTGATTGTCTCGCGAACCGGCACCTGATTTAAGATACCGGTACTGGAGAAAGCAGTCAAGCCGCAAAAGGACCCCTGCTCGGGGGGCTGCAAAAGAAAGCAGAGGAGGCCACATGTGGCCCGCGGGCCGCGAGTTTGACACCCCTGCCCTACAATAAGCAGACACTTTAAGGTGTTCATAGCCATCTTCAACTACTTTGGAATACTTGTTTTAACAATTTACAATGTTATTAAGAAGTTTGCTACTCATTGAACTGTGAAGAACCTCGCTGGATGTAGGGGAAATAAGAAAATAGATGAGAGAAGTCTTTGAAGGTTGGTACAAACTGGAAAAAAACACCACGTAAAACATACAACGAGATTAAGGATGACCTGGAACAATCTGGAGAGATGGTTTCAATTATACACCACTAACTAAATCAAGAAGAGCTTTATTAGTAGGTCAGGGAAACCCCATTATTGAAAAAAATACATTAAAAGGAACAATTGATCTTTGACAAAACGTACCTAAACACAGTGGCGTCACTGCAGTGTGAAATTCTCTTGCAGGACTCAGATCCTGTCACAGAGAAGGAACCAGCACTGCAGAAAGTCTCCAGGGGCAGTCCATCATCTTTGGGGATGATGGGCACGCCTCCAGAGTGATGCAATTGAGGGCTTTCCATGAAGCCATGCCCCTTTCCAGCTAGATGACAACCTGTATTGAAGGTTCCTGGGATTTCCAGTGAGGCCATGCCCCTTTGTGATAGGCCACATCCCCTTTTCAGGCACGCATGCCTTTGGCACGAGGAGGGATGTCACAATTACCAGTAACATTCTGCCTAGATACACCACAATTCTTCTCAAGAAATATTTTTTGGACAGACAATAACAAAATAGAACTCTCTGGCGATGTAGACCAGTGATTTGTTTATATGCAACAAGAGGAAGCTTTTGAGGATAAGAACACACTACCTACAGTTAAACATGGTAGAGAACCATGGTGGTCATTCAGAGTTGTTCACTCGTTGCCGATTTTCGCTATGCTGCGATTTGTTGCTAAATGCGCATGCGCATGGTACGCAGCGCGCATGCGCTTAGTTATTTAACTAAAAACTTAGCAGTTTTGCTGTTGTTCGTGCAGCGCTTTTCAGTCGCACTGCTGATCGGTGAGTGATTGACAGGAAAGGGGCGCTTCTGGGTGGTAACTGAGCGTTTTCCGGGAGTGTGCTAAAAAACGCAGGCGTGCCAGGTAAATATGCGGGAGTGGCTGAAGAAATGGGGGAGTGGCTGGCCGAACGCAGGGCGTGTTTGTGACGTCAAACCAGGAACTAAACGGACCGAGCTGATCGCAATCTAGGAGTAGGTCTTGAGCTACTCAGAAACTGCAAGAAAATATTTAGTAGCAATTCTGCTAGTCTTTCGTTCGCTATTCTGCTAAGCTAAAATACACTCCCAGAGGGCGGCGGCCTAGCTTTTGCAATGCTGCTAAAAGCAGCTAGCGAGCGAACAACTCGGAATGAACACCCATGTGCACTGCAGGGGAGGCAGATATAACATGTGCAGAGAAAGTTAGATTTGGGTGTGGTGAGTTCAAACTGAAATCTAAACTGCATTGTAAAAATAAAACAGCCAGTATTTACCCTGCACAGAAACAATATAACACACCCAAATCTAACTCTCTCTGCACATGTTATATCTGGCTCCCCTGCAGTGCACATGGTTTTGCCCAACTGCTAACAAAGTTCCTGCTGCGATCAACTCAGAATTACTCCCCATGGTTTTGCCCAACTGCTAACAAATTTGCTGCTATGATCAGGTCTGAATTACCCCCATAATTTGGACCTTTGTTGTTCCCATAGTATTATTAACCTCAATATAATTAATTTCCACTAATTTTCATTCAATTTTGACCACCTCTCAGCTCACAATATTCTTCACCAATATTGGCTAAAGGCTGGCTGCCTAAATTAAGCAACAAAGCAGCGACACAAGCACATGGTATGTATATCTGTTTAAAAATGTGTTTCATATTAGTAATGCATAGACCATCCCCAATGCCCCCCCCCCCCCCCCCCCCTAATACAGCCCATTATTAGAAAGAAAAGTAGTGCAAGATGTAATTGTTTCGGGCCCCTCCACCCATTTTTATGAAGGACATGCACAGTTTAACTAACCAAGCACTGCCACTTTTGTGGCTGAAGTGCTTTGCTTGGACCCCCACAAACCATTTTTTGGGAAGGACAATCTCCAGTCACTAATGTGGAGGTTGATGATGAGAGTGTTGATTACATTATAATCTTGTAAAATAAACTTCATGAACTCACTGCCAATAATGTAACATGGAAAAGGTGCCTACCTCCACTAACTTTGGCCTCACAAATGGAGCAGATGGCTTCACATACATTGTCAGGATTTGGGTAAAAATAATCCCACACCCAAGTGGTGAATTTTTTGATCACTGGTGGCTGACTTGCACAAATAACATCATCATAATCCCCCATCCTCCTCAGTAATATCAGAAAGTAGTAGTACAAAATTATACCCCTCATCCTGTTCCACTTCCTTGCACGCATCCTCAATTTCTTGTTACAAACTACCGCTATGGCTTGTCTCCACGACGGGTCCTGGTTGTTACGTTCATCTGGCCACAATGCCTGATGGTCCCATGGGTTGCTATGCAACCGGAATGCTTTACAGGTATAATGCCTCTGGTTGCCTAGTGCTTAGAATGCCAAGAGTAGCTGCAAGAATTATTAAGAATTTTGGCCATTAATGTTCCTGCTGTTCTGATTGGTTTCACTCTCTGTTATAAGGCAGTCATGCCTGGCTGCTCCACCATGATGGTTATAGCTTATGTTTCAGTGTAAATTGCTGGTCTGTGTCCTGGATTCCTGTACTCTGTACTATTGATGTGGATACGGTGTCTGCTCCTGTGGATTCTCTGCCTGTCAGAACTCCTGTCTGCCAGTCATGCCTGAATCTTACCTGACTATTGAGTCTGACATTAGTTACTCCTGACCTTGTTTCCTATCGTTCTCTCCTACAGGTCAGCCTGCAAGTGTATTTACCAACTGCAATGTGTTCTGCATTACCAGCTTACACAGTGGGGGTCATTCGAGTTAATCTCTAGCTGCCGTTGTTCGCTGCATTACGATCAGTGAAAAAAACGGTTAATCTGTGCATGCGTATGCACCACAATGCGCACGCATGTCGTACGGTTACGAAGTCCATTGTGGTTTTGCACTGGTTCTAGCGATGATTTCAATCGCACAGCCAAACGCAAGGAGATTGACAGAAAGAGGGCATATATGGGTGTCAACTGACCGTTTTCTGGGAGTGTTTGGAAAAACGCAGGTGTGGCCGGGCGTTTGCTGGGCGGGTATCTGACGTCATTACCGTGTCACTCGTCGCAGCAATCATCGCACAGGATAAGTAACTACAGGGCTGGTCTTGTTTTGCTCAAAATGTGTTTGCAGGCGCTCTGCTGCACAGGTGTTTGCACTCCTGCAAAGCAAAAATACATGGGCAGCGACTATGCATTTGCACGGCTGTTAAAAACTGCTAGCGAGCGATCAACTCGGAATGACCCCCAGTGTCCCACTTGCTGCTGCTGAGATCTGACCCTGCCCTGCCTGTTAACCCTCTGTGCTTCAGTTCTTGACTCTGTTGTTTGTTGTACATTGCTCAGCCATACTGTGGTCTCCAGTCAATTGTATAAGTCTGTTCTACTGGAGGTTTAATTCCTGGAAACATTCAAAGTACCAGTGTTTGTGTAATACACTGAGGGAACAACGGGTGGCTGTTGAAGGCAGAAGACCTCTCAGTGGCTGTAGGCATCTTACTCATTTGTGCTGGCATTGTATAACATTTCTATTATGTCCTCATCACCATATTTACTTGTACTTCACCCCACATGTGCAGATGGTACAGAAATGGTGGAAGGAAGCAAAAGAGGCTTCTCTACAAAGTGTGAGTAATGTCAGACTCACACATAGCTAACATGGACTCCCCTAGAGTCTCCACGGGGATTTGTGAACAGACAGTTTGAGCCATAGTGTTCTTTTTTTTTTTTTGGGGGGGGGGGGGGGGGGGGGGCACTGATTTGTCACTTTTAAAGGTGACATCTCTACCCCTTTTTTAACATTGTGAAGAATTTTGATATCACTTAACCTTTCCTAAACTTTCTCACCCCTGGACGACCTTTAGTAAATGTTGTACTATCATGACGGCAGCAGTGCTAGCAGTTGGTTGCTGCTCCTACTTTTTTCTTGACTGATGGTTATCCATGTTGAACACAACACACGCAAGTTTTACTTTTTTTGCAAATGACAACTCACAGAGTGGGGAGTCACACTGCATATATTTATTTTATCAATGTTGCAGTGAGGTACAGTGCCAACAGGTTGTGCAATAAAAATGACCAATTCTATTTTACTTTTTTGAAACTGACAAGACGAGGTGGTGAGTCTCACCACTTACATTATGTCAACAAAGCCACTTGTATATATTATGTCAACAAAGGTCCATATATTTATTATGTCAGCAAAGGCGCTTATATATATTATGTCAACAAAAGCATAGTGGTGTGCAGCGCACACAACTTGTACAAAAATGAAAAAAAAATTTTTAATTACAAAAGCAGTGAGTCAAACAACTTTTATTATGTCAACAAAGGCGCTTATATATATTATGTCAACAAAGGCACTTATATTTAATATATCAACAAAGGTGCTTATATATTATGTCAACAAAGGCAGTGGCATGCAGCACACACAGCTTGTATAAATAGAGCAAATATGTTTCTGAAAAAGACAGCAAAAGCAGCGAGTCAAACCACTTATATTATTATGTCAATAAAGGCGTAATGGCATACAGTGCACACGGCTTGTATTAAATATAGCAATTTTTTTTAAATGACAACAAAAGTGGCAAGTCAAACTGCTTATACAGGTTGAGTATCCCTTATCCAAAACGCTTGGGACCAGAGGTATTTCGGATATCTGATTTTTCCGTATTTTGGAATAATTGCATACCATACTGAGATATCATGGCGATGGGACCCAAGTCTAAGCACAGAAGGCATTTATGTTTCATATACACCTCATACACACAGCCTGAAGGTAATTTTAGCCAATATTTTTAATAACTTTGTGCACAAAAAAAGTGTGTGTACATTCACTCAATTCATTTATGTTTCATATACACCTTATACACATAGCCTGAAGTTCATTTAATACAATATTTTTAATAACTTTGTGTATTAAACAAAGTTTGAGTACATTGAGCCACAGAAAACAAAGATTTCACTATCTCACTCTCACTCAAAAAAGTCTGTATTTCGGAATATTCCGTATTTCGGAATATTTGGATATGGGATACTCAACCTGTACTATTATGTCAACAATAACACTTTATTTTTTATGGCAACATAGGCATTTATATTTATTATGTCAACAAAGGCGCTTATATATTATGCGCTATACGCAATGGCGTATAGCGCATGCAGCTTGTATGTAAAAGAGCAATTATTTATTTTGAAAATGACAAAATTGCGGTTAGTCAAACCGCTTATACTATTATGTCAACAAAGGCACTTTTATTTATTATGTCAGCAATGAAGCTTATATATTATGTGAACAAAGACGCAGTGGCGTACAGCGCACACAGCTTGTACATAAAACTGCAATTATTTATTTTAAAAATGACAAAAGTGGTGAGTCAAACCACTTATATTATGATTTCAACAAAAGGAGCTTTTATATTATGTCAACATAGACGCAATGGGGTATGGTCTGCAGAATCACAGTACAGCACCAGTGTGACACACTCAGACTATAAGGCAACTAAATTTGTGCCCTATACAAAATAATAAATAATGACTTGCTAACTGACTGTACTGTAATCTAGCACAGCCAATATTAACACTAAGCAGCACTGGAGTGTATGGACACAGTGGACATAGATAGGTCAGCTCAGCTACACAGTGGACACAAAGGTCTGCTCAGCACTGTGGAGTAAGCATAGACCATCAGACAACACAGCTCTCTCCACGGTCTGCTGTGAAATGGTGCCGAATCACTGTTGGCACTTATAAAGAATCCAAAACCTGCAAGAATCCAATGCTGGGATGATGACATTTTGCCTTGATTTGGAATCCAAGAAAGGGAGCAGACACCATACCACCACCCGGATTCACTCGGATTCCGGAAGTTCGGGTGGGCTCGGTTTTCAGAAAGCCGAGTCCGGCCTACTCTTGTGTAAAGTAAGGTACACAACAGTGACATGGTGCGGTGAGGCCAGTGGCTGCGGAGGCACTGACAGCTAACCAAACACCCCCCCTTCCCCCCAAATTGGAAAAAAAAAAGTGAAAAAGTGTAGTCCCCCGTACATCACTAAAACCAGCACTAGGCTGATCCTGCCAAGGGGGGTAATGCCATAGCAGGGGAGACGAGAGACACTCAGTGTGGGGTCCCCCTGCCATAACATTAAACAGCCCCCCACCCCTAGCCAGTCAGCCCAGGGCTGGAATTCCTCTGAAAGTGTGGCCCCAAAAAATAAAAATGGGGTCCCCCCTCCCGAGCAACAACCAGCACTGGGCTGATAGCCCAGTGCTATGCCCCGCACCCCTGGGTGGAGGTGGGTGCAGGGTTCATTGTATGCTAATATTGTTCTTTACAGGTGGCCTACAGGTCCCAGCATGCCTGCCCCAGCATGCCGGTACTTGGAGAACCACAAGTCCCAGCATGCCTGGACATAAAGGGCCCGCTGGCTCCTGTAGTCCACCTGTAAAGAAAATATTAAAATAAAACATCACACTTTTTCTATTATTTATTATTCAGGGTCTTCACCTGGGGGCGGCGGCCTTTAAGCTCTTTTACATGGCCGCCGCCTTCCCAGGGCTTCTGGCGTCTTCCTCCGGCGTCTTCACCTGGGAGACGGTGGCCTTTAAGCTCTTTTGCATGGCCGCCGCCTCCCCAGGGCTTCCAGCGTCTTCACCTGGTGGGCGGCGGCTGTTAAGCTCTTTTGCATAGCCGCCGCACTTCCAGGACTTCCGCCGTCTTCTAACTTCAGGAGCTCTTCACTGCTCCTACTCCACCGTCTGACTTACGCCGCTGCCTCGTGCTGACTTATTTAAGTCAGCCAGAGGGGGCGGGGCGATGACGTGGCGAGCCGTGATTGCCTCACGGCGGCCATCTTGAATTTAAAAAATGACGCTGAGTCGCCATTTTTGAAACTGGTACTGCTCTGCTGCCAAACTCTGCAGAATGGCAGGTAGGGATCTCGGATCCCTACCTGCCACTATGGCTATCACCTCTGCCGCATCCCGATCCGCTGCGTCCCACCACCAATGACGCCCGCACCTACACCGCCTCTGACGCACGCACCTCCGCCGCCACTGACGACTGCACCTCCGCCGCGTCCCGCCGCGCCCACCCAGTGATGACAGCGGATCCTGTGACGGATCCGCTGGCTAATCACTCTGGCCTCACTGATAGGGGCATGCTTTTATGGGTTCAAAGCACGTCCCTGTATCAAAGTGGCACTTTAGTAGGTGCCGCTTTGTAATAGATTTTCAATGGGCTTTTACTGCCCATGGCTTGGCCCCGCCTCGCCCGTTCCCCGCTCCTGCCCCTTTCCCATTCACAACGGGATGCACCACGATCGGTGCCTCCCAAAAACATTTAAACTACTTTTAATGATTAGATTAATATAAAGTAGAGACTTATGACACAGTATATGTGTCATAAATATCTTCTTTATAATATTTTAATCATTAATGGCAGGGGAGGCACTGCTTCCCCTGACTGCACGTCGCTGGTACACAACATTCTATATGCAAGGTAGTAGGCAGGTTTGGTGGTGTCTTCCATTAGTGCTACTCCATAAATGCTACTGAATCTTATATCGAGCGCCAGGTGTGCGTCTAACCAATTTGGTGCCTCAGGCATGAACTAAATAAATGCCTGTGCAATTCTTACAAAAGCCAATGTGTCCATAATTGTTTATATATTACAGGCTGTGAGAGACAAGTCTTTTTAAAGTCAATTTAAAAATTGATTTAAAAATGATTTTCTTCCTAAACTATGCCATTATAGTATCACTCATGCTGTGTTGGTTTGTTACTTTTGCTATGAATGGAGAATTGCCATGTTTCCTTATTCAGTTCTAAACACTTTATAAAAGCTCTCACAACTACATATTTTATTATCAGGACTTTATAGGTAGGACCTATATTCCGACCTCATTCCGTGTTGGATATAAACGTAATTTGCAGCTTTTTTGGTCACAACACGCTTTTTTCTTTCTGTAGCGCGCAAAGTGCAATCGCATCTTTTCACACTTGAGAAGGAGGGGATGAGTAGACAGGGCCATCGCCTGAAGCAACATAGCTTGGAAGGGTACAGCCCTCCGCTCCCAACCACTGCCTGTACCACTGTCCCGCGAAACAGGCTCATCTTCTTGCTCTTGCTGCCTCCTCCTCATCTGAATTGCAAGCTGTGGGCGGAAGAATCGCTACATAGAACAGCATGAGGAAGACATGGAGGCCAAAGCAGGGCCACTTGGAGTACAAAGTACTTTGTGTGTGTTGGTGGGGGGCACTGGCCTCTGGTATATAGATGGATATTTTTCTCCTCTTGTACCTGGGTTATAAATAAACCATTCACTTGTATGGTGTCCGAGGGCGTGGGGATGCCTCGCTCCTTCCCCCATGTCTAACATCCCATGTATAGCTTTATTTTTAAGAAAGTGTGTGTGTGTGTGTGTGTGTGTGGGGGGGGGGGCAGGGGTCAAATTACTAAAGCTTGTTAGTATGGGGGAGTGCACTTTGGCTACTTCTTTTACATATTATAAAGTATGGGGGGCTCCTATGTGGTTTAGGGTGTTCTCAATATGGAGTTTCCTGGACCCACTGTGCCCCTTCATTGGCCTTAACTCATGTTGTGGTGGGGAAATGTATTTTCCAGTAAGAAATTGGTTCCCTTGTTTATCCCCTTCACTTTTAGGTGTGTGTGGTCTATTTGAAGGTGGGGGATGTCCCTGCTTAGGTCATTTGCCCTAAAGATCTATAGATGTGTGGCCTGGTTTCTCCCCATGTGGTTTCTCCCCATGTGCTCTACTTGATCTAGAGCTGGACCTTGAGTAGACACTGCCAAAGTACAGTAAGAATGTGTTGACACGAATTGTGACCAAGATGGCCACCTGTAAGTTGCGAGCTGTGATTATGAGCACTGGTTACTTCACAAATGTGTCTAAATCACACCAAATTATGTAAATGTTGTAAAACCACTGCCTCTGCAATCTAATAGCAGTACTGGTGTATAAAACACTCACTTTTAAATATTAAAGCATGATTCCTTCTTTGTTTGGTAAAGGGATGGCTGCTGATATATTTCTTAGTATAGACTTGGGTACTTCTAATCTACACTCTATGGCCATTTACATGACACGCCACTCATCACTTTGGGAACATTATTTTCCATTCCAAATGCACCTTCATTTTGTGGTGGTTTCTCACAATGGGAAACTACTGAAGTAATGGTCAGACAGCGTGTTCAGTTGGTATTCACTTTTCATGTAGGAAATCACATGGTCTGGAAGATGCCTGTTTGTGTAGGAAAATAACCAAAGTGATCACCATATAACAGAGATTGAATCAGACTCATGCCACCTGTTTCACCTTCTACCCCGTGTTTCTCAGCCACACCATCATCTCCCCTACATCTCTCAGCCACACCATCATCTTCCCCCCTGCATCTCTCAGCCACACCATCATCTTCCTCCCTGTGTTTATCAGCCACACCATCAACTTCTCACCTGCATCTCCCAGCCACACCATCATCTCCTGCTTACGTCTCTCAGCCAAACCATCATCTCCCCCTGCTACTCTCAGCCACTTGTCATCTACCCCCAATACTCTCAACCTGTCCCCTTTAAATCTGCATCTCTCAGCCTGTCCCTTTTAATTGTGTCTCTCAGCCTGCTCCCCTTCTCTCTGTGTCTCTCAGCCTGCACCACCTCATTCACTCGGGGCCTCTCAGCCTGCCCCCCCCCTCACTCTGTGTCTCCCAGCCCCCCTCATTCTGTGTCTCCCAGCACCAGTCCTACACCACACCACCCTTGATTCTTTGTCCCAGCATCCGCTTCCACCTCCCTCCGACCCTATTCACTGGCAGCCGCAGTGACACTCACCATTGTCTTCAGTCTCTTCAATAAGCCAGCAGACAGTGAGGCAAAGCACAGGTGCTACAAGAAGAACACAGCCACTGCAGAACAGGGAGCATGATGTGACGTCAGTGTGGCGCTCCTTGAAGTCCTTCCTTTGTCATGCCGCTGAGCATCCTAGCCTTGCTTGGTGTTGCTTTAAATAAAACTTAACACACTAATGGAGGATAATAGGTGCAATGTGTGCAGAGGGCGGTATGCTGTACCTGCTGCCAAATTCTTAAGAGCCAGGGATGCTGCTGGGCACGGAGCGAGGATTGAACCCACTACCTCTGACGGTAATTGGGTGGTAGTGCCACGGGACTTAGTGTTGACTGGGTGCAGGAGAAGCTGCGGGCCCTGGAAGCATCTTGGGCCCCATAGCAGCTGCATCCTTGGTAGTTACACCACTGGTGACACTGTAATAAGGAGATCCACAGTGCGATGTCCAAATGTCACAATTAAATCCCTAGCTTGTTTAGCATAGGGCTAAATCTCTTTAGGGAATTGGGTCCACAAGAAAAGAAGATTTTCACCAATTAAATTACTGTATACCTAAATCCAGGGGGGTTAATTTTCAATTTTCTAATACGTGTGAAGGTATGACATTTTGGTTAATGTGATTTATAAAAAATTCACAAAAACTTAACAATCCCTTTGAATTCCATAGTTATTAATATATCTGCAAATGTTTGGCAGTACGGAAGGTGTAATGGTTAGCATTACTGCCTCACAGCACTGAGGTCATGTGTATGATTCCCACCATGGCCCTGACTGTGTGGAGTTTGTATATCCTCCCCGTAAAGTTGCGTGGGTTTCCTCCCACAATACAAAAATATACTGATAGGTTAATTGGATCCCAACAAAATTAACCCTATTGTGAATGTGTGTGCGTGTATATGTGGTAGGGAACATAGACTGTAAGCTCCACTGGGGCAGGGTATGATGTGAATGGCCAAATAGTCTTTGTAAAGTGCTGCGGAATGTGTGTGCGCTATATAAATTACTGGTAATAAATATATAATAATAACGTTAGATTTAAATCCTCATTATTTCATCTCTTTGGCACAGCTCTGGCCTCATTGGTATTTTCGGGTAAAAACCATATTCTATTTATTCAGTATGACTGTTCCTTTAGAAAAACCCAGATGAGTTCTATGTATGTTGAAAAACACAGTCCTTTGGGAAGATCTGCAAAGCAACATTTGCAAGGTTAAAGAATGAAAATAAACATACCAAGGCTAATCTCTCTTCAAAGAAAACACTCCACTGCAAAGGGATAACACTTGGAAAAGGAAAGTTTGTGACCTGAACTTGCATCAGAGAATGAAGATTCAGTTGTGGAAAGATAAGCACAGAGGAATGCCTGTAGCACACATGAAATAAAAGTGTCTGTTTCCTTTTTTTTATAACTTTTATTTACATTATCCAAACATATTTTTTACATTATTGTTATTAAAATAAATGTAAATTGTGAAAAAATGTTTGCAGATTATAACAATATTTCTTAGTTTAATAAAGTACTTTCGTAATATTAGGCTCATATTTTTCTAATAATCACATTGTCCCACTTGACTTCTCCATATGCCATTTGTATGCCACATCTGGAGCATGCCTAGTGACAATCCAGCAATAATCTACTACCAATGAACAGTATACAGTAGCTCTATTTGCCTTCATATCTCTTTTCCATCACTGGTACTGTACTGTATGTCCTGATGGAATCACTCACCCTGCTTATAACTTACTACACCCAGGGGCAGATGTATTAACCTGGAGAAGGCATAAGGAAGTGATAAACCAGTGATATGTGCAAGGTGATAAACACACCAGCCAATCAGATCCTAACTGTTAATTTACATATGGTAGCTGATTGGCTGGTGCCTTTATCACCTTACACATATCACTGGTTTATCACTTCCTTATGCGTTCTCCAGGTTAATACATCTGCCCCCCAGTGTTGGAATGGGGCATGGAGGGCCCACCGGGGAAATGCAGTGGTAAAGGCCCATGCTTAGGGGTGTGGCCAGCTGCCACAGAGGCTTGGCTAACAAGGTATGGGCCCAATGATAAATATATATAGTAAATAGTTACTGCTAGTGCATGCATGATAATGTACCAGATTAATAACTGCAATGCACTGTAGATAATATGTATAATGTACAATTCAAGTGCACAGTCGGGACCTGATCCATAGAGGAGGAGGTGGGCCCACCGATGGTTTCCCCTGTACCCCTGTGGGCAAGTCCAACCCTGACTACACCACAGTTAATCTGAAACAAGTCCATATGAAATGAAAGGAAATCAATTTTTAATGACATATTGTAGTATATTTCTGATAAAATAGCAGCATGTTCGTCTCAAATTCTTTATAATTACATAGAAACATAGAATTTGACGGCATATAAGAACCACTTGGCCCATCAAGTCTGCCCTAAACACATGTAAATGCACACAGACACTAGGGTAAACATTTTTCGGAAGCCAATTAACCAGCCAGTATATTTTTGGATTGTGGGAGGAAACCAGAGTACCTGGAGGAACCTAGAAATGTGTGGCTGGCACTTTTCGTGTTTTGTGTTTTGGTTCTAATTCCACTTTCGTGTTTTGGTTTTGGCTTGGTTTTGCCAAAACCACCCTTTCGTGTTTTGGTTTTAGTTTTGGATCTGGATGATTTTTGAAAAAAAAACATAAAAACCTAAAATCACAGAATTTGGGGGTAATTTTGCTCCTACAGTATTATTAGCCTCAATAACAATTTTCACTAATTTCCAGTCTATTGTGAACACCTCACACCTCACAATATTGTTTTTAGGCCAAAAGGTTGCACCAAGGTTGCTGGATGACTAAGCTAAGCGACACAAGTGTGCGGCACAAACACCTGGCCCATCTAGGAGTGGCACTGCAGTGTCAGACAGGAGGGCAGATATAAAAAAAGGCCCCAAACAGCACATCATGCAAAGAAGAAAAAGAATTGCAATGAGGTAGTTGTATGATTAAGCCAAGCGACACAAACAATTGGCCCATCTAGGCATGGCACTGCAGTGGCAGACAGGAGGGCAGATATTAAAAAAAGGCCCCTAACAGCACATGATGCAAAGAAGAAAAAAAGGTGCACCGAGGTTGCTGTAGGCCTAAGCTAAGGGACACAACCACCTGGCCCATCTAGTAGTGTCACGCAGTGGCTGAATATCGAGAGTGGGCCGCAATTGTTCGGTCCACTGACAGCATCTCCAGCACGCTCCAGTCACTTTAAAAAAAATCTGCAATTGGTGGACTTATACGGCAGTACCCCAGGACTAATACAGGAGTACCCCTGGACTCATACGGCAGTGTCACACAGGATGGCACTTTTCAAAAACTAGGCCCCAAACAGCACCTCATGCAAAGATGTCGAAGAGGTGCAATGAGGTAGCTGTATGACTAAGCCAAGCGACACAAACAATTCCAACTGTAATTATACGTCCAAATCACTGTAATTAATTGGCAAGATCACTGTAATTAATAATTATAAATCACTGAAATTAATTGGCAAAATCACTGTAATTAATTATACGTCCAAATCACTGGAATTAAATGGCAAGATCACTGTAATTAATAATTATAAATCACTGGATTTAATTGGCAAGATCACTGTAATTAATAATTATAAATCACTGAAATTAATTGGCAAAATCACTATAATTATACGTTCAAATCACTGGAATTAAATGGCAAAATCTCGCTATCGCCTGCCTAGTGAAGTGGAATCTAGATGGGATTTGTTACTGGGGACCCAATACCTCCATCAATTGTCTAAATCCCACTGCACTAATGGCGGATACCGGACGCACGTCTAACACCAACATACCGTATATACTCGAGTATAAGTCGACCCGAATATAAGCCGAGGCACCTAATTCTACCACAAAAACCTGGGAAAACTTATTGACTCGAGTATAAGCCTAGGGTGGGAAATGCAGCTCTAGCCGTACACAGCCCTCACACTGCCAGATATGCCCTCACACTGCCAGATATGCCCTCATGCTGCCAGATATGCCCCACAGTGCCAGCTATGCCCTCATACTGCCAGATATGCCCCACAGTGCCTGATGTGCCAGATATGCCCTCATGCTGCCAAATATGCCCCACAGTGCCAGATATGTTCTCATGCTGCCAAATATGCCCCACAGTGCCAGATGTGCCAGATATGCCCTCATGCTGCCAGATATGCCCCTCATGCTGCCAGATATGCCCCTCATGCTGCCACATATGCCCCACAGTGCCAGATGTGCCAGATATGCCCTCATGCTGCCAGATATGCCCTCATGCTGCCACATATGCCCCTCATGCTGCCAGATATGCCCCTCATGCTGCCACATATGCCCCACAGTGCCAGATGTGCCAGATATGCCCTCATGCTGCCAGATATGCCCTCATGCTGCCAGATATGCCCCTCATGCTGCCACATATGCCCCACAGTGCCCGATATGCCCTCATGCTGCCAGATATGCCCTCATGCTGCCAGATATGCCCCTCATGCTGCCAGATATGCCCCACAGTCCCAGATATGCCCTCATGCTGCCAGATATGCCCCTCATGCTGCCACATATGCCCCTCATGTTGCCACATATGCCCCTCATGTTGCAACATATGCCCCTCATGCTGCCACATATGCCCCTCATGCTGCCACATATGCCCCTCATGCTGCCACTTATGCCCCCTCCCCAAGTGCCAAATATGCTCCCCCAGTGCCTGTTACTTACCCCTCCGTCGATCCTGCGCTGTCTTCTGAAGGAGGGACACGGAGTGCACAGCGCGCGCCTCTCCTGTGTCCCTCCTGCATCTCCGGCGGCCGCGGCGGGTCTATTAAAGGAAGTGCCGGTTCATAGTCAAAGGTCACGAACGGGTACTTCCTTTAATAGACCCGCCGCTGCTGCCGGAGATGCAGGAGGGACACAGGAGAGGCGCGCGCTGTGCGCTCCGTGTCCCTCATTCACACTGCTCTACCTGTCACACTGCACTGCCACTGACTCGAGTATAAGCCGAGGTGGCTTTTTCAGCACAAAAAAAAGTGCTGAAAAAGTCGGCTTATACTCGAGTATATACGGTAAGTGTCAAGGCCTCAGTTATGAGGGCTTCCATCATCATGTGAAGCTGAACCACTGAACATAGGCCAGGGCCTCAGCCGTTCTTTGCCACTCCGTGTCGTAAATGGCATATTGGCAAGTTTACGTTTCTCCTCAGACGATTTAAATTTCCTTTTTTGGTTCTTTTTACTGAACTTTGGCTTTTTGGATTTTACATGCCCTCTAATATCACATTGGGCATAGGGGGTAATTCCAAGTTGATCACAGCAGGTAATTTTTTAGCAGTTGGGCAAAACCATGTGCACTGCAGTGGAGGCAGATTTAACATGTGCAGAGAGAGTTAGATGATTTGGGTGTGGTGTGTTCAATCTGCAATCTAATTTGCAGTGTAACAATAAAGCAGCCAGTATTTACCCTACACAGAAACACTATAACCCACCCAAATCTAGCTCTTTCTGTAAATGCTATATCTGCCCCCCCCCCCCCCCCCGCAGTGCACATGGTTTTTCCCAACTGCTAAAAAATTTCCTGCTGCGATCAACTTGGAATTACCCCCATTGGCCTTGGCAGACGACGTTGATGGCATTTCATCGTCTATGTCATGGCTAGTGGCAGCAGCTTCAGCACTAGGAGGAAGTGGTTCTTCTTGATCTTTCCCTATTTTAGCCTCAAAATTTTGGGAGTTATATAAGACAATGGGGGTCATTCCGAGTTGTTCGCCTGTTGCCGATTTTCGCAACGGAGCGATTAAGGCAAAAATGCGCATGTGCATGGTTCGCAGTGTGCATGCGGTTAGTATTTAAGATCAAAACTTAGTAAATTTACTCACGTCCGAACGAAGAAATTTCATCGTTGAAGTGATCGGAGTGTGATTGACAGGAAGTGGGTGTTTCTGGGCGGAAACTGGCCGTTTTCTGGGAGTGTGCGGAAAAACGCAGGCATGCCAGGATAAAACGCGGGAGTGTCTGGAGAAACGGGGGAGTGGCTGGCCGAACGCAGGGCGTGTGTGTGACGTCAAACCAGGAACGAAACGGCCTGAGCTGATCGCAATCTGTGAGTAGGTCTGGAGCTACTCAGAAACTGCTAAGAAATTTCTATTCGCAATTCTGCTAATCTTTTGTTTGCAACACTGCTAAGCTAAGATACACTCCCAGAGGGCGGCGGCCTAGCGTGTGCAATGCTGCTAAAAGCAGCTAGCGAGTGAACTACTCGGAATGACCCCCAATATGCGGCACAGGAATGACTGATGGACAGGGCACTACCACTGGTCTGATGCAGCACAACAGGTTGTTGTTATAATTATTATACTGCAGCAGAGGACATATAGCAGCAGCGTATATCGTCACTGGAATCACTGATGAGACAGGACACTACCACTGGTCTGATGCAGCACAACAGGTTGTTGTTATAATAATTATTATACTGCAGCAGTGGACATATAGCAGCAGCGTATATCGTCACTGGAATTACTGATGAGACAGGACACTACCACTGGTCTGCACAACACAGCACCACTTTAAACAGCTACGCTGGATATATGGCAGCAGAGAACACCAACACTGTGACTGCCTGGACTGATGCAGCACAATACACTGACTACACTGGACTGGTCTGCACAACACAGCACCACTTATACAGCTACACTGGATATATGGCAGCAGAGAACACCAACACTGTGACTGGCTGAACTGATGCAGCACATTACACTGAGTGACTACACTGGACTGAGCAGCACAACACTTGCCACCCCACTTTCCCGCCCCAACACACAGACACTGAACACTGAGGACACGTCCTCTCTATGCACTCTCCGAGACGAGTGAAAATAGCCGCAACGCGCGGCTCCTTATATGGAATCCAAATCTAGCGAGAATCCGACAGCGGGATGATGATGTTTTGCCGCGTTCGGGTTTCCGAGTCAGGCGGGAAAACCCGAGTTGGACTCGGATCCGGGCTCGGAAGGCAAAGTTCTCTGAGAACCGAACCCGCTCATCTCTAGAGGAAACCCATGCAAGCTGTGAGAATATACAAACTCTACACAGTTAGGCCCATGATGGGAATTGAACCCATAACCCAGTGTTGTGAGGCAGTAACACTAAACCAAAATATCTGTTCTGTTGTTCCCCAAAATATTATCTGCTAATTGGTTAAGCAAAAAACAAAACACTTATGGCACTCCAGATGATTGTCTTTCACTGACTGGTGCAAAAACAACACACCCACTGGAAATAGTGTGACATAGCAGGAATTGGCAAATAGAGATAAGAAATCCTAACCGCTCCGAACTTCAGAGATTCGAGGCAGTCGGATCTCACGGTTTCGGCTCGGGCGCAAATTTCAAAAGTCCAACTGAAGTCAATGGGCTGACCTCTGATTGACTGAGAAAACCATCTGTCATGGCTCTCAGCCAATCAGTGTGTCCCCATAGACTTTAATGGGGCAAGATGGCGGCCTGCACCGCACTACTGACACCACTGCCCGCACTGCCGACACTACCACCTGCACTGCTGACACCCCCACACTGAGGATACCGCCGACACTCTCTTGCTGCCGGCACTCCAGCCCTGCAGGCACCCCCGCACTGAGGACATTGCCGGCACTCTGGCACGGCCTACACAACCGGCACGCCCGCACTGCTGACTCAGTCTATACCCCCACACTGCGACACACCTCAGCACTGAGAACACCGCCGGCACTCCCTCAATGCCGACACTGCACCCCTGCACTGAGGACACTTCTGCCTGTCGACATCACCAGAACCCGAGTAGCACTGGCAACCCCACACTGAGGACACTGCCAATACCGCCCTGCAGTGAGTACACCCCTGGCACCCCAACACTGCCAACACAGCCAGCAGTACTGACTCCACCAGCAAGGAGGACACTGCCGGCGCCCGCATACTGAGGACACTACCATCACTGCAGACACCTCCAGCACCCCAGCAGTACAGACATCACCAGCAACCCCACACTGAGGACACTGCCAGCAGCCCTGCAGTGGCAACACCTCTAGCACCCCCGCACTGCTGACACATCTAGCAGTAGTGACACCATCAGCAACTCCACACCGATGACACCGCCGTAGCCCCCACACTGAGAATACCACTGTCACTGCCGACACCGCCAACATCCCACCAGTACCAACACCGTCCAAAACTCCACACTGAGGACTGTGCCAGCATCCCTGCACTGCCGACATTCCTGCACTGAGGACACCACCGGTATTCCCTGTCACAGTAAGTGCACTATTGGTGTACTGCCCTGCATTTTATACGACCCACACTGTATCCGATCCAAACTGTATCCCGCACTATATCCAACCCACAATGTATCCCGCACTGTATCAAACTAGCAATGTCTCCAGCACTGTATCCGACCCAAACTGTATACTGCACTGTATCCAGCCAGCAATGTATCCCATGCTGTATCCAACCCACACTATATCCATACCTAACCTGTTTCCGACCCACACTGTATCCCACAGTGTAACCAACCAGTAATATATTCCACACTGTATCCGACCCACACTGTATCCAACCCACACTGTATCCAACCACACTGTATTGTGAGCTGTGAGGTCGTCAAAATGGAGTGTAAATGAGTGGAAATTAATGTTATTGAGGTTAATAATACTCTAGGAACAAAAAAGGCCCAAATTAAGTGATAGTAGTTATTTTTGTAAATTTAAAAAAAAATCCGAAACCAGTCACGACGGTTTAGAAAATCCACTTCCAAAGAAGGCCGACAAATCAGAACCTAATCCAAATTCAACAAAATTGGCCTGCCACACAAACTTAAGTAAAATGAGTCAAAATTTTGACAAGTGTTATTATTTGTCATGTCTTGTCATTGGTTTGACTCCTAGCCAGAGAGGAAAATGTATATTTTACAACCTACTGTTATTGTGCAATGATAGTCATTGAAAAATGCAGTAATTATAGTATTCATAATTAGGTTTACTTTCAGATTACTCCCATACTTTATAAAGTAGTGCAAATTGTATAAATACATCCTTGTGTGTCACTTAACCCAATCCTTAAAGTTGCATGGATTCAAGCGTGAGACTTGTAACTAAGGGGGAAATGTACTAAGCAGTGATAAGCGTGGAGAAATGAGCCAGTGGAGAAGTTGGCCATGGCAACCCAGGGCCGTAACTACGTGTGTGCCAAGTGGGCTTGGCACACAGCGCAGTTGCCCTGAGAGCGCACGGCCAGTGGCATGTAATGAGTCAAATTGACTCATTACATGCCGCCTCTGAAGTCCGCGCCGTGCGCCGCAGCCGCGCTGGAGGAGAGAGAAGCGCCGGAGGCAGCTGAGAAGGAGGAGGAGGGAGGGGGACTGGAGCCGCAGCAGCGCTATTTCACTGGTAGTAAGCGCCGCTGCAGCATCCCCCTCTCCTTCCGTATAGGCTGCCTGGCGCTGCTGTGGATGCTGGGATGGAGGAACCGCATCCCAGCATCCACAGCAGCGCCAGGCAGCCTATACGGAAGGAGAGGGGGATGCTGCAGCGGCGCTTACTACCAATGACATATCGCTGCTGCGGCTCCAGTCCCCCTCCCTCCTCCTCCTTGTCCGATGCCTGCACACTGCACAGAGGGAGATGCCAGCACGAGGAGCCTGTCAGCGGGGAGAAGGTAAGTACATCCCTCTCTCTCTCTTTCTCTCTCTCTGGGGGACACCGTCTGCCATAATGTGTAAAAAGGGGTCCTGGCTGCCGCAATGTGTAAAAAGGGGGCCTGGCTGCCGCAATGTGTAAAAAGGGGGACTGGCTGCCGCAAAGGGGGCCTGGCTGCTGCAATGTGTAAAAAGGGGGACTGGCTGCCGCAATGTGTAAAATGGGGGACTGGCTGCCGCAATGTGTAAAAAGGGGGACTGGCTGCCGCAATGTGTAAAAAGGGGGACTGGCTGCCGCAATGTGTAAAAAGGGGGCATGGCTGCAGCAATGTGTAAAAAGGGGAACTGTCTGCTGTAATGTGTAAAAAGTGGGACGCTGTCTGCTGTAATGTATAAAAGGGGCTCTACCTGGTGTAGTGGCGCTACTGTGCAGCGTAATTTGAATAATGGAGCACCGTAGTATGAATTGCTATTATTTTGTGGCCACACCCCTTCCCCATGAAGCCACGCCCCTATATATTTTTCACGCGCCTGCGGCGCGCACTGCCCCTATCTTGCATGGGGGGGGGCGCCAATGTCGTTTCTTGCACACAGCGCTAAAATGCCTAGTTACGGCACTGTGGCAACCAAACAGCTGTTCTGTATAATTTGAAAGTATGCAAATTATAAATGTTACTTCAATGCTGATTGGTTGCCATGGGCAACTTCTCCGCTGGCTCACTACTCCGCTCTTTTCACTGCTTAGTACACACCCCTCTTAATAACTCAACTGTGGTACCACAGCAAGGTAGGCCAGGGGCGAATTTAGGGGTCACGTAGGCCAACACTGACCAGTTTTATTATTTTCATTGGTTATAAGCCAATATATTGTAATAATGCTAGTGTCGGCATTCGGACAGGTGACGGGATTCTGGCGTTGGCCTTTTGACTGCCAGCATCCCGTGCGTCGGGATGCCAACTATATCCCATTACGCAGTGATGGATTCCCCTCTAGGCACGTGCCTAATGGCAGCACTTGCTGGGGAGTGGCACACAAGGCTGATGAAGGCAGGTGATTCTTTTTTTCTTTTTTTGGTCATTACGATTTTTTTTTTTTAGATTTTAATTTGCAGTTGATGAGAGTGAGACAATGGGCTGCAAATTGTGGTGCTGGAGTTGGTAGTGGGGAGAGGTTGTGGCTGCTGTGGTGGCCTCTAGGCATCCAGACTGGCCCCGCAATGATGGTGACAATTACGTAATTGGGGGGAGGGGGAGGGGGGGGGGTGTCCAATAATATGCCTAAGAGCGGCTTGACCTCTAAATTCACCTCTGCAGTTACGACCACCCTTTGCATACCATATGACACAATGGTTTGATGGTTATGACCTCTGTATGTGACAGCTGCCTGGTAAAATATGAAGAAGATAGAGGGTCTAACTGAGGTCGCATCGCAAACGTGATGCAACGGCAATGTAAGCGACGGGGCACCAGTGTGCAAGCAAAGGTACCATCCTGCGCATTAACAAGCAGAGGCTTTTGCGGGGTGGCGACGGAGTGTTTTTTCGGGGTGGCGCAAGGGAAACAGGGGCATGCCGGTTATGTTTTCAGGGGTGGCTGCGTGTCGTCGCACGCAACTGCTCCGATCAAAGAAATGGCAACAGGGGTTCTGCCATCGCAGCAAGGCTGCGTCAGCAGGAGTCTTCCGTAGTTTCGCGATCGCAATTAGAATGTGATCACAGTTGGTGGGTCGCATGCTGGGCTGCCTTGCCCTGCGATGGGTGGCCCCCAGCATGCACTTGCACGAGTAGCAGATTCTGAATTGGGCTCAGACTGCACAGATTTTCTTGCTACATCCCGCCCTATATATGGAGATGTCATACCTATATTACAGCAATAACAGGCATGTAACAAGCAATGCTCAGCTCCTTTTTTTACTTGTCCATAAGACACAAATGTCAGTATTTCCACAATTATTATTCCTATAGTAACTATTTAAATATAATTACTACATATCTAACATTGTGGTTTACAAAATATTAGTATAATGTATACAGTAGAGATGAGCGCCTGAAATTTTTCGGGTTTTGTGTTTTGGTTTTGGGTTCGGTTCCGCGGCCGTGTTTTGGGTTCGAACGCGTTTTGGCAAAACCTCACCGAATTATTTTTGTCGGATTCGGGTGTGTTTTGGATTCGGGTGTTTTTTTCAAAAAACCCTAAAAAACAGCTTAAATCATAGAATTTGGGGGTAATTTTGATCCCAAAGTATTATTAACCTCAAAAAACATAATTTACACTCATTTTCAGCCTATTCTGAACACATCACACCTCACAATATTATTTTTAGTCCTAAAATTTGCACCGAGGTCGCTGTGTGAGTAAGATAAGCGACCCTAGTGGCCGACACAAACACCGGGCCCATCTAGGAGTGGCACTGCAGTGTCACGCAGGATGTCCCTTCCAAAAAACCCTCCCCAAACAGCACATGACGCAAAGAAAAAAAGAGGCGCAATGAGGTAGCTGTGTGAGTAAGATTAGCGACCCTAGTGGCCGACACAAACACCGGGCCCATCTAGGAGTGGCACTGCAGTGTCACGCAGGATGTCCCTTCCAAAAAACCCTCCCCAAACAGCACATGACGCAAAGAAAAAAAGAGGCGCAATGAGGTAGCTGACTGTGTGAGAAAGATAAGCGACCCTAGTGGCCGACACAAACACCGGGCCCATCTAGGAGTGGCACTGCAGTGTCACGCAGGATGGCCCTTCCAAAAAACCCTCCCCAAACAGCACATGACGCAAAGAAAAAAAGAGGCGCAATGAGGTAGCTGACTGTGTGAGTAAGATTAGCGACCCTAGTGGCCGACACAAACACCGGGCACATCTAGGAGTGGCACTGCAGTGTCACGCAGGATGTCCCTTCCAAAAAACCCTCCCCAAACAGCACATGACGCAAAGAAAAAAAGAGGCGCAATGAGGTAGCTGTGTGAGTAAGATTAGCGACCCTAGTGGCCGACACAAACACCGGGCCCATCTAGGAGTGGCACTGCAGTGTCACGCAGGATGTCCCTTCCAAAAAACCCTCCCCAATCAGCACATGATGCAAAGAAAAAGAAAAGAAAAAAGAGGTGCAAGATGGAATTATCCTTGGGCCCTCCCACCCACCCTTATGTTGTATAAACAAAACAGGACATGCACACTTTAACCAACCCATCATTTCAGTGACAGGGTCTGCCACACGACTGTGACTGATATGACGGGTTGGTTTGGACCCCCCCCAAAAAAGAAGCAATTAATCTCTCCTTGCACAAACTGGCTCTACAGAGGCAAGATGTCCACCTCATCTTCACCCTCCGATATATCACCGTGTACATCCCCCTCCTCACAGATTATCAATTCGTCCCCACTGGAATCCACCATCTCAGCTCCCTGTGTACTTTGTGGAGGCAATTGCTGCTGGTCAATGTCTCCGCGGAGGAATTGATTATAATTCATTTTAATGAACATCATCTTCTCCACATTTTCTGGATGTAACCTCGTACGCCGATTGCTGACAAGGTGAGCGGCGGCACTAAACACTCTTTCGGAGTACACACTTGTGGGAGGGCAACTTAGGTAGAATAAAGCCAGTTTGTGCAAGGGCCTCCAAATTGCCTCTTTTTCCTGCCAGTATAAGTACGGACTGTGTGACGTGCCTACTTGGATGCGGTCACTCATATAATCCTCCACCATTCTATCAATGTTGAGAGAATCATATGCAGTGACAGTAGACGACATGTCCGTAATCGTTGTCAGGTCCTTCAGTCCGGACCAGATGTCAGCATCAGCAGTCGCTCCAGACTGCCCTGCATCACCGCCAGCAGGTGGGCTCGGAATTCTGAGCCTTTTCCTCGCACCCCCAGTTGCGGGAGAATGTGAAGGAGGAGATGTTGACAGGTCGCGTTCCGCTTGACTTGACAATTTTGTCACCAGCAGGTCTTTCAACCCCAGCAGACCTGTGTCTGCCGGAAAGAGAGATCCAAGGTAGGCTTTAAATCTAGGATCGAGCACGGTGGCCAAAATGTAGTGCTCTGATTTCAACAGATTGACCACCCGTGAATCCTTGTTAAGCGAATTAAGGGCTGCATCCACAAGTCCCACATGCCTAGCGGAATCGCTCCGTGTTAGCTCCTTCTTCAATGCCTCCAGCTTCTTCTGCAAAAGCCTGATGAGGGGAATGACCTGACTCAGGCTGGCAGTGTCTGAACTGACTTCACGTGTGGCAAGTTCAAAGGGCATCAGAACCTTGCACAACGTTGAAATCATTCTCCACTGCACTTGAGACAGGTGCATTCCACCTACTATATCGTGCTCAATTGTATAGGCTTGAATGGCCTTTTGCTGCTCCTCTAACCTCTGAAGCATATAGAGGGTTGAATTCCACCTCGTTACCACTTCTTGCTTCAGATGATGGCAGGGCAGGTTCAGTAGTTTTTGGTGGTGCTCCAGTTTTCTGTACGTGGTGCCTGTACGCCGAAAGTGTCCCGCAATTCTTCTGGCCACCGACAGCATCTCTTGCACGCCCCTGTCGTTTTTTAAAAAATTCTGCACCACCAAATTCAAGGTATGTGCAAAACATGGGACGTGCTGGAATTTGCCCAGATTTAATGCACACACAATATTGCTGGCGTTGTCCGATGCCACAAATCCACAGGAGAGTCCAATTGGGGTAAGCCATTCCGCGATGATCTTCCTCAGTTGCCGTAAGAGGTTTTCAGCTGTGTGCGTATTCTGGAAAGCGGTGATACAAAGCGTAGCCTGCCTAGGAAAGAGTTGGCGTTTGCGAGATGCTGCTACTGGTGCCGCCGCTGCTGTTCTTGCGGCGGGAGTCCATACATCTACCCAGTGGGCTGTCACAGTCATATAGTCCTGACCCTGCCCTGCTCCACTTGTCCACATGTCCGTGGTTAAGTGGACATTGGGTACAGCTGCATTTTTTAGGACACTGGTGACTCTTTTTCTGAGGTCTGTGTACATTTTCGGTATCGCCTGCCTAGAGAAATGGAACCTAGATGGTATTTGGTACCGGGGACACAGTACCTCCAACAAGTCTCTAGTTGGCTCTGCAGTAATGATGGATACCGGAACCACGTTTCTCACCACCCAGGATGCCAAGGCCTCAGTTATCCGCTTTGCAGTAGGATGACTGCTGTGATATTTCATCTTCCTCGCAAAGGACTGTTGAACAGTCAATTGCTTACTGGAAGTAGTACAAGTGGGCTTACGACTTCCCCTCTGGGATGACCATCGACTCCCAGCGGCAACAACAGCAGCGCCAGCAGCAGTAGGCGTTACACGCAAGGATGCATCGGAGGAATCCCAGGCAGGAGAGGACTCGTCAGACTTGCCAGTGACATGGCCTGCAGGACTATTGGCATTCCTGGGGAAGGAGGAAATTGACACTGAGGGAGTTGGTGGGGTGGTTTGCGTGAGCTTGGTTACAAGAGGAAGGGATTTACTGGTCAGTGGACTGCTTCCGCTGTCACCCAAAGTTTTTGAACTTGTCACTGACTTATTATGAATGCGCTGCAGGTGACGTATAAGGGAGGATGTTCCGAGGTGGTTAACGTCATTACCCCTACTTATTACAGCTTGACAAAGGGAACACACGGCTTGACACCTGTTGTCCGCATTTCTGGTGAAATACCTCCACACCGAAGAGCTGATTTTTTTGGTATTTTCACCTGGCATGTCAACGGCCATATTCCTCCCACGGACAACAGGTGTCTCCCCGGGTGCCTGACTTAAACAAACCACCTCACCATCAGAATCCTCCTGGTCAATTTCCTCCCCAGCGCCAGCAACACCCATATCCTCCTCATCCTGGTGTACTTCAACACTGACATCTTCAATCTGACTATCAGGAACTGGACTGCGGGTGCTCCTTCCAGCACTTGCAGGGGGCGTGCAAATGGTGGAAGGCGCATGCTCTTCACCTCCAGTGTTGGGAAGGTCAGGCATCGCAACCGACACAATTGGACTCTCCTTGTGGATTTGGGATTTCGAAGAACGCACAGTTCTTTGCGGTGCTTTTGCCAGCTTGAGTCTTTTCAGTTTTCTAGCGAGAGGCTGAGTGCTTCCATCCTCATGTGAAGCTGAACCACTAGCCATGAACATAGGCCAGGGCCTCAGCCGTTCCTTGCCACTCCGTGTGGTAAATGGCATATTGGCAAGTTTACGCTTCTCCTCCGACAATTTTATTTTAGGTTTTGGAGTCCTTTTTTTTCTGATATTTGGTGTTTTGGATTTGACATGCTCTGTACTATGACATTGGGCATCGGCCTTGGCAGACGACGTTGCTGGCATTTCATCGTCTCGGCCATGACTAGTGGCAGCAGCTTCAGCACGAGGTGGAAGTGGATCTTGATCTTTCCCTAATTTTGGAACCTCAACTTTTTTGTTCTCCATATTTTATAGGCAGAACTAAAAGGCACCTCAGGTAAACAATGGAGATGGATGGATTGGATACTAGTATTGGATACCTGCCGACTGCCGACACAGAGGTAGCCACAGCCGTGAACTACCGCACTGTACACTGGTTGATAAAGAGATAGTAGTATACTCGTAACAACTAGTATGACACTATGACGACGGTATAAAGAATGAAAAAAAACCACGGTTAGGTGGTATATATTATAATAATAATACAATTATGGATGGACGGACTGCCTGCCGACTGCCGACACAGAGGTAGCCACAGCCGTGAACTACCGCACTGTACACTGGTTGATAAAGAGATAGTAGTATACTCGTAACAACTAGTATGACACTATGACGACGGTATAAAGAATGAAAAAAAAACCACGGTTAGGTGGTATATATTATAATAATAATACAATTATGGATGGACGGACTGCCTGCCGACTGCCGACACAGAGGTAGCCACAGCCGTGAACTACCGCACTGTACACTGGTTGATAAAGAGATAGTAGTATACTCGTAACAACTAGTATGACACTATGACGACGGTATAAAGAATGAAAAAAAAACCACGGTTAGGTGGTATATATTATAATAATAATACAATTATGGATGGACGGACTGCCTGCCGACTGCCGACACAGAGGTAGCCACAGCCGTGAACTACCGCACTGTACACTGGTTGATAAAGAGATAGTAGTATACTCGTAACAACTAGTATGACACTATGACGACGGTATAAAGAATGAAAAAAAAACCACGGTTAGGTGGTATATATTATAATAATAATACAATTATGGATGGACGGACTGCCTGCCGACTGCCGACACAGAGGTAGCCACAGCCGTGAACTACCGCACTGTACACTGGTTGATAAAGAGATAGTAGTATACTCGTAACAACTAGTATGACACTATGACGACGGTATAAAGAATGAAAAAAAAACCACGGTTAGGTGGTATATATTATAATAATAATACAATTATGGATGGACGGACTGCCTGCCGACTGCCGACACAGAGGTAGCCACAGCCGTGAACTACCGCACTGTACACTGGTTGATAAAGAGATAGTAGTATACTCGTAACAACTAGTATGACACTATGACGACGGTATAAAGAATGAAAAAAAAACCACGGTTAGGTGGTATATATTATAATAATAATACAATTATGGATGGACGGACTGCCTGCCGACTGCCGACACAGAGGTAGCCACAGCCGTGAACTACCGCACTGTACACTGGTTGATAAAGAGATAGTAGTATACTCGTAACAACTAGTATGACACTATGACGACGGTATAAAGAATGAAAAAAAAACCACGGTTAGGTGGTATATATTATAATAATAATACAATTATGGATGGACGGACTGCCTGCCGACTGCCGACACAGAGGTAGCCACAGCCGTGAACTACCGCACTGTACACTGGTTGATAAAGAGATAGTAGTATACTCGTAACAACTAGTATGACACTATGACGGTATAAAGAATGAAAAAAAAACCACGGTTAGGTGGTATATATTATAATAATAATACAATTATGGATGGACGGACTGCCTGCCGACTGCCGACACAGAGGTAGCCACAGCCGTGAACTACCGCACTGTACACTGGTTGATAAAGAGATAGTAGTATACTCGTAACAACTAGTATGACACTATGACGACGGTATAAAGAAAGAAAAAAAAATACCACGGTTAGGTGGTATATATTGTAATACAATTATGGATGGACGGACTGCCTGCCGAGTTCCGACTGCCGACACAGAGGTAGCCACAGCCGTGAACTACCGCACTGTACTGTGTCTGCTGCTAATATAGACTGGTTGATAAAGAGATAGTATACAATACATACAACAATATACTACTATACTGGTGGTCAGGCACTGGTCACCACTAGTCACACTGGCAGTGGCACTCCTGCAGCAAAAGTGTGCACTGTTTAATTTTAAATTAATATAATATTATGTACTCCTGGGGGCTCCTGCTATAACAACCTGCAGTGCTCCCCAGTCTCCCCCACAATTATTATAAGCTTTGCCTTTTATACATTGATGTGCAGCACACTGGGCTGAGCTGAGTGCACACAGACTGAGTCACACTGTGTGACTGGCTGCTGCTGTGTATCGTTTTTTTTCAGGCAGAGAACGGATATAGCAGAGAACGGATATATTAAAATAAATAAAAGTTAACTAACAACAACTGCACTGGTCACTGTGGTAAACTCTGTCTGACTCTGCACAATCTCTCTCTCTCTTCTAATCTAATTTCTAATGGAGAGGACGCCAGCCACGTCCTCTCCCTATCAATCTCAATGCACGTGTGAAAATGGCGGCGACGCGCGGCTCCTTATATAGAATCCGAGTCTCGCGAGAATCCGACAGCGTCATGATGACGTTCGGGCGCGCTCGGGTTAACCGAGCAAGGCGGGAGGATCCGAGTCTGCTCGGACCCGTGAAAAAAACATGAAGTTCGTGCGGGTTCGGTTTCAGAGAAACCGAACCCGCTCATCTCTAGTATACAGTTGTGAGCAGGGCTCCCCATTGGTGGAGACATGGGGTAGGGGGAACTTGTCTGTGGGGACTCAGAAGGTCAGTGGGCCATATCCCACCTCCCTTACCAGCATCTATAGCATGTACAGCCCCTGTGGCTCACACTGCACAGAGGCCCAGTCCAGCATGTTGATGTCACTCAGTTGTAGAGAGGACGTGGCTCAGTGTTACCAGCTGTGGCAGTGTGGCATCACTGACACGTGTTCAGAGTGTGGCTGGAGGGATCACTCCAGCCAGGGGAGGTGTTACCACACCTAAAGGCTTCTGCAGAGAGGAGAAAATCCAGGTGGGACGGTGCAGTAAAGGGCTGGCTGATGCCTGTGTATATCCAGTCTATATGGGATTGTGTGTACTATCCTGGTGAGACAGAGCCCAAGTGGAAGTGGTACAATCAGAGTGATGCAGGCCAGGTGGTCAGGATTATACCTGCAAGGAAGCAGGACTGAGCTATGTGCTGCTTAGAAGAAGCAACGCCGGAGAGCTTGAATGTGAATAGGCCGGAGCCTACGAGCAGGGTTGAAACTTTGTATGACAAGCAAGAAGCCGCGCCTGGCCATGCTAACTATATTTGAAAGACTTTGAGAGACTTTGGATGGTATTCAATTCTTTTCACGTTCTGTTTCTGCTGATGGGCGTGGTATAATAATTTCAGGGCGCCCAATCCTTTACGCAGCTAAACCTCATTATTATGGGCGCGATATGCGCGATAACGGGGATCACTTTAAAAAGGAGATTGGGTGTGATAAAGAGGTGGTACTCAGGGGATATGGGGGTAATTCAGATCTGATCGCAGCAGCAAATTTGTTAGCTAATGGGCAAAACCATGTGCACTGCAAGGGGGGCAGATATAACATGTGCAGAGAGAGTTAGATTTTTGTGGGTTATTTGGTTTCTGTGCAGTTTAAATACTGGTTGCTTTATTTTTACACTGCAATTTAGATTTCAGTTTGAACACACCCTATCCAAATCTAACTCTCTCTGCACATTTTGTATCTGCCCCCCCCCCCCCCCCCCTGCAGTGCACATGGTTTTGCCCATTAGCTAACAAATTTGCTACTGCGATCAGATCTGAATTAGGCCCATTGTCTAAACTTCAATTGATTAATTAGATTTCAAGAAAGTACTCCATCCTCAATACGAGATTAACCTGTGATAATAAAATTGCCATGTCTGGCCCTTCTGTAACATTTGTTTCAGTTGTGGTGTTAAAATAAAAATTTATAGTAAGAGTATACATGGGAACTTTGGGGGAGATGTTCTAAGCAATTTAGAGTGATAAAAAGTGAAAAGAGGTAAAGTAACAGCCAATCAGTTCCTAACTACCATGTAACAGGCTGTGCTTGAAAAATGGCAGGAGCTGATTGGCTGGTCCTTTATCTGTCTCCTCTTCATCACTCTTGAAGGCTTACACCATCTGCCCCTAAGTGGCCTATATACTGAATTAATGTTATAATGAAACTAAAGCTGGGTACACACTAGATGATTTTTGAACGATGTGGATGATAACGACACATTGTTACAATAATCGTCCAGTGTGTACGGACAATATTGTTAACAATGCGCACTCCAGCGGGTCATTAACGATATCGCCTATCTTCTGTACATGCAGGTCAATCTGACTATATTGTCAGAAACTGCATGATCGGGGGTTGTGGTAGGATGATGTCACTGAGCGACATCCTTAGAATGTAGAATTCCCATTGGCTTAGTAATGAGCAGAATTTAATTTCAACCAGTATTGAAACTATTGACTTGCCAATACAAATGATTATATCACTTATTTAGTGTTGCTAATAAAAAAAATTGAAATCAGTCTGCCATAGCCAAAAACAACTATCTGACATATTATTTAACCACAATTAAAGACGGATCCTGGATGCGTACCTGGGGAACGGGCAGCACAGACAAAGCCGGAATAAGGGGGATGCACAAGGGGCAGTGCCCGGGCCACCCTTGTGCATTCCACCAGCAATTGACTTTTAAAAAAACAAAAACAAAAAAATCTTGTAGACAATTCTGTTCCCAGGTTCCAAAACATATTCGGGTCTATATAGCAAGCAAAAAGTAATTTAAATCATGCAGAATTTTCCGATCTACAATCTTTGCCCCAATTCAATATATAAGATACAGGGCCGGTTCTTGGCCTTGTGGCGCCCCGGGCAAAGTATAAGGGCGTGGCTTCAAATGGGGGCATGGTCAGTTACGCCCCCATTTATGCCCTCTGTAGCGACGCTGAAAGAAAAAATAAAGTAAAAAAATATATAGTATACTTACCATCCCCGTTCCTGATCCAGACCGCTGCAGACCTCCTCCGCCGACGCCGCTCTTCTTCTCTCCTCTCCTCGATCTATGGGAGAGACGTTATTCCGTCTCTCCCAGTGGCGGATCTTGCCACGGGCAAGTGGTACTTTTGCCCGGGGTGCCACCTTCCGGAGTGCGCCGACGCCATCCGGAGGGCGCCGCACCAGGGCAAGATCCGCCACTGTGCCCCCCGCAGTGCCCCCCGCTTTGAAGGGAACCAGATGCGTAGCGTCTAGTTTCCCTTCATTGAGAGGACCATAATTGTTTCCCTTCATGTAGAGGACCTTTGCTGTGCGGTGCGCAACCGCACAGCATAGTGGCACAGACACTAGGGGTCATTATTGACCTCTAGTGTCTATGCTGTTCTATGGGAGAGACCAGGGCCGGTTCTTGGCCTTGTGGCGCCCCGGGCAAAGTATAGGGGCGTGGCTTCAAATGGAGGCGTGGCTTCAAATGGGGGCGTGGTCAGTTACGCCCCCATTTATGCCCCCTGTAGCGACGCTGAAAGAAAAAATAAAATAAAAAAAAGTATACTTACCATCCCCGTTCCTGATCCAGACCGCTGCAGACATCCTCCGCTGGCGCCGCTCTTCTTCTCTCTTCTCCTCGATCTATGGGAGAGACGTTATTACGTCTCTCCCATAGAACAGCATAGACACTAGAGGTCAATTATGACCCCTAGTGTCTGTGCCACTATGCTGTGCGGTGCACGATGACGTCATCGCGTCTAGTTTCCCTTCATTGAGAGGACCATAGTTGTGCGGTGCGCAATGACGTCATCGTGCACCGCACAGCAAAGGTCCTCTACATGAAGGGAAACTAGACCGTAGCGTCTAGTTTCTCTTCATGGAGAGGACCTTTGCTGTGCGGTGCGCGATGACGTCATCGCGCACCGCACAACTATGGTCCTCTCAATGAAGGGAAACTAGACGCTATGCGTCTGGTTCCCTTCAAAGTGGGGGGCACTGCGGGGGGCACAGTGGCGAATCTTGCCCTGGTGCGGCGCCCTCCGGAAGGCGGCGCCCCGGGCAAAAGTACCTCTTGCCCGTGGCAAGATCCACCACTGATAAGATATAAAGTACAGTCAGTGAAAGTAAAACACTCCTCGATATGAGGATCACTTCATGCAAGCTACTTTCTCTGCTTCAATTTGAAGCTTGTGTACGAGAGGCATCCCTTACTATAAAAGAACATGCTAGAAATTACTTCTATGACCTATATACGCTTATGGCTCTGTGCTTTTATATGATCATAGAACTCCTTGGTGACTTCTAGTAGCTTTATATTTTCCAGTAGGCAATGCATTATTTTCCATTATCTGTCTTATCTACGTATACAAGTGTTCATACTGCACAGGTGCTATAGTGACCTATATACTAAAGTATTATAAAACAGTTGCTGAAAATATATTGATCTCAGAAACTAACAAACACTGGGCCTGATTCACACTCACAGTAGTATGCTATGCAGGTGTTTTACCAATAGAGCAATTATCAGTAAAGTGTGTAATGGTCACTGCAGCAATGCGCACAGGCACCAATTGATTTGGGATTATGCTCACAGTGAGGATTCATTTGAAATTGATTGACACGGAGCTTATGTTTTAAGTGAGGTAACGGGGAGTGACCGCAAAAATGCGTATGTGTCGGAAGTCCAGTGGCGGCTCCAGATTTCAAATAGGGGAGCCACACCTACTGCCACCAACTGTTATCCCAACCCAACTGACTCACTGGCAGTTGGTGTGGCTCCCCTATTTGAAATTTGGACTGCGCTGCAGCCCCACCTCTGGAGCTGCCACTGTTTGGGACCGTTACTGGGGCATGTATCAGCTGAGGACTGCAATCACGTCTCCTGTGTCATTCTGAATGACGATAGACTCACCAGAGAGCTCTGTCTCGATACTGCAAATGTGTATGCAATCAGGGGCGCTGACATCTATGCTGGGCCCCGGTAATGGGAGGTCAACGGGGGAGGTGTGGCCAGGTCCCCTCTTTACAAAATAAAAATAAAAACCTGTCAGTTATGTGCTGCCGCAAAGGGGCAGCTCACCGGCAGGGGGGCCCCTATGTCCGATTTGATGGGCGGCGGGGGGTCGGGTGTGATATCCATACCACCACACATAGTAGCGAGGCTGACTGCTGCTTCTCTCCGTAGACCAACACAGAGCAGCATGTTCTGCACTGGGGGGAAAAGTCAGCCTTTCTGCCTGCCTGCCCGCTGTCTGCAACGGGAAAGGGGGGGGAGCAGCGAGATCCGACCCCCATACAGACCCGAGCCCGGGTAAAGAGTACCCCCCCCTATCTGTACCACTGTATGCAGTTGTGGGCAGCTGTGAATGCTCTGGCTGGTTGTCTCTATGCAAATCCCGCAGGCTGTTCCATAACCATATTTTCACACATCCTCTGAGTCACAAATTGCATCTGCGGCAGAATTAGCTTACTATTATAAAGCAGGCTCACTATGTGACAATGAAAAATGTTACAGATTTGCTGTTGTTGGAATGTTTAGATATTTTCAAATTTTACTCAATTTTCAATTTAACAGTTCAAGTCAAGCAAGGGTTATCAATATATTGGAACTGAGCTCGTGGGAAGAAAACACAGTTAAGGTCATCTTAGACATCAGTTCCTTCCACAGTATAATTAGCACTGCAGTATTTTTATAATAGTAAACCTATCAAGTTACTTGACCGTAATACAATACTTCTGAAGTTATTGGTTTCACACTAACCCACAATTACTTCCTGCTGAATAATGAATAGCTTTTGTAGTTGAGTGGATCAGTGATCATGATAAAATTATCTCCACCATGTGCAAATCTCTAGGTGGTGGAAACAGTCAGTGTTGAAGAGAGCAATTACGGAGTAATAAGCTAAGAGTTTTGGTCAGAAAGTTTTTTTCGTGCATTACAGAAATTACTACCATTAAAAATAATTATGTTGAGTTTTAATTTACACTCTTTGTTAATGATCAAATTAAAAGGTATATTTTATTTTTGATCAAGTTTAAGCAAGTGCCTGTCCTTAGCCACGTCAACTCTAATTACATCAGCAAGGAGAATATTCAGAGTCTCTGACTTTAACATTCCATTGTTCTGTAGTGGTTCATTTATTTTTAGGGGAAGAAACCCTTTTAACAGCAGCTATTAAGTAAACATAGTAGATGACCGCATTACAATGCTCCTGATTGACTAACTTTTAGGGGGATAAGGGCTGGAGATACTGCAGTACTCACTTTTAAGAAAGACTACAAGTTTGAAACATGTTAAACGCTACAGGTATTACCAGAATCGCTGCCAGATTTGGGTACAGGGCAAGCATAGGAGCAGCCTAGGATGTGGATCCGGACCGTATTTGGTTAAAGATCTTGATCCATGCACTATTATTGTATCTTTTCTCTGGTAGGCAAACTTTTACTTTTTTCTTTACTTAGAGATTTTTGCTGGATTTGGTTCTAATTTGTCAGAGGGTTTTGATATGCACACAAAGCAAAGTATTGGTATTAATCTCCCCACATGTCGTAATACCCACCCATTCAGGTGGTGTATTCCTGGACAATACAATTGGCCAACAATGTAGAGCACACCCAATAAGACTAATGCTTAACTTTAAGTACCGGATTACCATTCTCTATTACCATAGGAAGGCCTAATCTGACCCACAACCAGAGTGAGTGCCCCCCTGTACATATAATAATACACACCAGCCCACCCCTATACATATAACACTACACAGCTGCCCCACATTTACATACAATACCAGAAACCAGACCACCCCTATACATATAACATACACAGCTGCCACACCTGTACATATATAACTACACACCAACACCCCCCCCCCCCCACACACACACACACACATCCACTGTATATGTAACATTATACACATCCCCTCCGTACATATACTAAACACATCCCCCCTGCAAAACACCTCCTCTGTACATATAACACAGCTGGTCCTTTCCATACATTTAATACTACACACCAGAGTCTCCCACAGTACATACTCCATAACATTACACATCTGCCCCCAATGTACATACTGTATAATGCTACACACAAGTACTTAAGTTATAAATGAGTTGGATGTATTATCAACATTTTAAAAAGTAATTAGCAGCTTAGCAGCTCTTCCAACACACCCATGAGGTGGCTGCCTAATGTCGTGTTTGGGGGGTGTTGCCAGTAGCCCTAATCCCCAGCTTTCCTTTCTGTGTAGTTATATTGGGCTATATTTTTTCTGTGCAGGTAAATACTAGCTGCTTTTGCATGTAACCCACAAATGTTTGACAGCTCTATTTTTTTACTGCAATTTAGATTTAAGTTTTAACTCACCCCACCCAAATCTAAATGTGTCTGAACATGTTACATCTGCCCCACCTGCAATGCAGAATGGTTTAGTCCAGTTGCTTGCTTTTTTGCTTTACTTACAAACATGAATCAGGCCCTTTGCGTAGTCCCACAAAGGGTCTGCACAAATAGTGCCGGCTGTAATCTTGCCAGTTCTAATGTGTGTCACCTCAGAGAAAGGAGAAAGCAGTGACTGTAATGTACTGTGTGTTCTGTAAGTGTAAATTTACATATTTATTTAAAGAAAAATGTATCAATTATGTTCTTATTTATTGCTCAGAAAACAAACTATGGCCCAGATTTATCAAGACTTGGAGAGTGATAAATTGCACAGTGATAACGCACCAGCCAACCAGCTCCTAACTGACATGTCACAGTGCGGGTAATTCCAAGTTGATCACAGCACGATTTTTGTTAGCAATTGGGCAAAACCATGTGCACTGCAGGGGAAGCAGATATAACATGTGCAGAGAGAGTTAGATTTGGGTGGGGTGTGTTCAATCTGCAATCTAATTTGCAGTGTAAAAATAAAGCAGCCAGTATTTACCCTGCACAGAAATAAAATAACCCACCCAAATCTAACTCTTTCTGCACATGTTATATCTGCCTCCCCTGCAGTGCACATGGTTTTGCCCAATTGCTATCAAAAATCCTGCTGCGATCAACTTGGAATTACCCCCAGTGTTTGTAAAATAACAGGAGCTGATTGGTTGATTCTTTATCGCAGTGCAATTTATCACTCTCTCTAAGGCTTGGTAAATCTGGGCCTATGTTTGAAGCTGGATGTTATCAAATATATATCTATATCTTAAAAAAAGGAACAGGCTCACCGCTATATACAGTACTCTTGATGTTTACATTGGGTCCACTGGTTCTGTTTGATGCCATTCAGATAAGGTAGGAAAAAATGTCCAGGTCATAGCACTTTGTGCAGCACATAGGACAAACACTGTACACCTGTAGCCATTGTGTCAGGCAAGTAACATGGAAGGTATGGTGGCAGGATGATACAGCCATTTCCATTCCAACTTCAATGTCAGACATGCAGATGGTACAGTACTGTACTTCCTCTCCTTCTGCAACAGTGCATCTGCTGTATGTGAAAATACTGAGCAGAATGGTCCTCAGGATATTCTCCAGCCTCCCTCAGTGCAGCTGCCTGATTTTCACTAGCACTGGGTTCATTTCTTCCTCTTCCTAATGATGCTCCAGCTCTTCCTCTTCCCAATGATGGTCCAGCACTTTCTCTTCCTGATGATGGGCCAGCTCTTCCTTTTCTAGATGATGGTCCAGCTGTTACTCTTCCTGATGATGGTCTGCAGCGTCCTGACCTCAGTAGCCATGTCTCATTGATGTTAAGGTTTGTTCCTCCATTTCCAAGCAGTTGGGCTAACTCCCTTCAGCTCATTGTAGTTGGTGAGAGTACCTACACAAATTTAAAAAAGAAAGGGAAAGAAAAAAACACAGATGTGATTGTGCATTGAGATCCGATCACTGGTGAATCGCTGGCAGCAAATTCTAGTGATCAAATTCTCTCTTGGGAAGCTCTTTCTCAAGCATCAGCAGCAGCTTCAACTCAAGAAATGCCAGTGATATTGCTGTGCATTGGGGACTTACACCATGGAGAATTCAAATGTGGTATGCGGGCGACAGTTGGTGATGGCAGTTGGTGATGGCTGTGCTTCACATCAGCAGCATCTTCCCACTGATATTACACAGTGATACATGTGGAAAATGACGTTAGTGCTGAGGAGTCATTACACCAAGAACAGGGTGGTTTGGGGCATCCACCAAAATAATTTAATTTCTGCTACTGGACCCAGTGAGTTCAATTGTCATTGCTGCTGCCATCCCTACTTCACCTTTGGTTATCTCTGTGGCCTCTGTCGCGATAGCTGCCAACATTATAACATTTATGGGATATATATGTGTGTGTGTGTGTGTGTGTGTGTGTGCGTGTGCGTGTGCGTGTGTGTGTGTGCGTGTGTGTGTTCCCCATATTATATTTTGGCACAGAAAAGTTATTACCATGTGCAGAGTTAATCCAATATGCATGTTAGTAGAATAATCTTTCACGCAGCACCTCTTCATTCTCCATTCCTCAATGTAACAACAGTATCGGCATAAGAATATGAAAAAGGGGATATAACGTGTGCTGATACCACTCTCCCCCCCCCACCCTTCCATAATGCACTTTCATAAATCAACCCCATATTTACTTGTGTATGCTGAGTCGCACATATATATACATATGGCCAGCTGAAAATAGTGGTATTTCTGCATGAGGTACTGTATGTCCCTCACACAAATGATCACACATACACAGTGTAGAGATATACTGTAGCTTGACAGCTTTTGTAGTAAGTGTGAAAATTGTATTTCCCTATTAGTACACAATATAATATAATGAAGTGTCAAATGCACAAGATAGACTATGTTATAAATATATGTGAAAGTTCAATTAACTATACAAAAGTTATGAAATATAAAACTCACCCACATCCATTATTTAACACTTTCTAAATTTGAGAAATGGCAACAGTGTCAATAGAAAGGTTATATAGTCTGAATAGATTGCTATAGCGTTATTAAATAGGTCTGCGACTCAAATGAATGAAGCGCTATTAGCTGTAGGGGTCGATGCACAAATATCCAATCAAAAGCAGTTAGATTGTGCTATTTACAGTTTGCCATCACGATTATCATGTACATGTGTCTGGTACATAAAAGGTATGCTTTATATATGTTTTTTTTTATTGCATCGTATGTAACCAATGTTCCAAGTGTAATGGGTCACACAAGTCTAATACTGTATGTGTTACATTTAGCTTTGGCATACACATTTTATACCGAAAAGACCCCATGTGATACCCCCATTCATGTTATTTATTTTATTGCTAACGGATGATTCATTCACTTCTGGTTTCCATGTAAAAAGATTTTCTTGGCGATACAGTGGATGCCATGTATTAATAGCTATTCTTTAACTATTGATATTTCTCCCTGGATACAGTATACTTTCCCCTGACATTGTCATGTTAACTTATACTGTGAGTACCCTCAACAAACGTTGTTTGTCAAGTATTAATAACACATTTAGAAATTCAAGAACATGTGTAATGTGTGTTCTTTACACATAAGTCATGTGCATGTATTGAGTAGTTCAATGTACATAAAAAATAGCTTATACAGTACATCTAAATATATTTTCCTTAAAGGAGGGACACATACGGAGAAATGTGTAGAAGGGAATAGAAATGAAGGGGTTATATTGGCAGGTCTAGTATTACAACATTTATGGATCTCTCATTAGCTGCCAGGATATCTCACTAGATACAGCAGTGTAGGTGTGGGGTAACGTACTAGGAGAAGGGGAGGGTTGAGTACAATGAAGCACTGTCTTTATTCAGCCTAGTTGCTGTGTAGGTTACTGTATTGCTGCAATGCTTTTTAACCAAGCCAGGCAGACTGAAAGCTGTAGCCCTGTGTGAATTGCAAACCGACCCCCACCATGCAGGAAAGTACTTCAGTATGTAGTTGTGTTGAAATAGGGCTACATTATTCCAAATCCCTGTAAGACTTTCTTACTGACAGATAACATAGGACCCCTGGGTATAGCCCTGGATTGAAAGCTACCTCACAGTCTGAAACATACCTTTTCACCTTTTATTACACGGCCTTATGGTTTATAGGTGGATGATTATATAATATTGCAGTTCTTAAAAGCGTGAACTATGCTCTGGACTAGCTTAATCGCCAGAACTGGCAAGAAATATAGATTTCTCCCCTGCTAAAGAGTGAATTCTTGTTTGGAAAGAAACCTCCATTGATAGTGATAATGAATGGCATAGCATTGGTTTCTATGTATTATAGTTTTATAGTCTTTACAGCTTCTCCATCACATGTGTCACATTATTTTCACTGTCATTCTCACTTTCTAGAACATTTCTATCTTGTGAAAACGTATCCTTCAGCTGCACAACCGCTTGTTTCACACTTACGCATGCAGGAACCATAAGGTGATCATTAAGGTCTTCTACTCACCCAAACACATTAAAGTACATATAAAGGATGAGCCAGAATTTATTCAGACATGATTTTTCAGCGTAGCAGCTGCATTGTAAATATGCTTCCACTATATGGACAAAGAACGAAGTTTTTGTCAGCACTTATTCTTACCAGTGAGAATCTGTATATACTGTACCTTGCCCTATAGAAATATAAAGGAATGGATCACATAATTTTACATGTTTAAAAATTGTCAGCATCAAGCCAAATGTCAGAGCTCCTCATTTCCTCCTATTCTAATACATTTGTGGTATAAACACACAAGAGAAATGCAGTTAAATAATGAACACTGGTATGGCTGGGTCTCGTGCCTACATGAAATGTAGCCACAATGATGCATCCTTTTACCATTACTTATCCATCAAACATTTTTGGAGACAAGTGCAACACTATGCATCCTCTCATTTACTTAATTTTACCCTCATGTCTCCAGAGTGGGCTATAGTAGGTATACTTGACACAGTTTTTCATATTTCCAAAGGCGGAAAATGGTTAATGGTTTGAGCTGTGGCCAAGAAATGCATTTTTCTCTCCTGGATTCTGGAAAGTTCTCCTTCTATATGAGCCCCTACTTTCCAAACATTACTTTGTATTCCGTACAGAATGAGCAGTGGCCTCGCTCCATAAAGAATCTCGCTCCAAATTGTTACTGTTTGGGAAACTTTATAGACTATCTGCCCTTTTACGCATCGCATCTCTGCTGTAAGCAAACTGAGTGGTTTGAAACCAGCTTGTTAAATGACCCACCAATTAATGTCCTGCCTACCACTTCCTTTGCCTAACTGAGTCAGTTGGGTTTATTTACTAAGAATCCGGTTCTATAACTCAGTGTTTCCATTCGTGATCATGCCTAAAATTTTTAAAGGCAATGATATTACTAGCAAAACATGGCTAGAACAAGGCATTGACTTTTTTTTAACATTTCAGGTATAAACATTGTAAGCAGTTGGTTTTAGAACTCAACTCTTAGTAAATAAACACCATTGTCCCTTTGCTGATTCGTTCCGCTCCCGGAATGAATCAGCATTTTTTCATTCCAATAAAAATATCTAAAAAAAACAAAATCATGTACACTCACATCCTACCTCCCAACCAGCCCAATTTTGTCACAACAGTCACACTTTTTGGGCAATGTCCTGCCATCGATCCTGCAAGCCACAAGTCCCTGGTGAGGGCGGTGGGGGGTTGGAAGGGCCCTCTCTCTCACTGCTTCTCTGGTGAATGGATGCCATTGCAGAGAGAAGCTGGGGAGAGGTGAGTTGTCCGCATTATACAGCCACAATAGATTTTAGGCATATGCAACACAATCAGATGCTTAATAGAATTTTATTGTAAAGCCACTGGCTACAAGAGATTTGGGGAAAGTGCATTGTACAACTACAGATGTAGCCATGCTTATATTACAGTGATGCGGCATGCTGCACGGTGTACCACGCTGCGCCTCTTCACAGCCGGCGATCGCCCCATTAATTCCTAAAGCGAACACCGGCTACGAAGAGTTGCAGCCTGGCATGCCATGCCATGCAGCAAGCCGTGTAGCAGCATGCTGTATCGCAGCAAAGATGAGCATGGCTACATCTGTACCAGAGCATTTATGGTTTGTATTTATTGCCTCAAGAACAGCGTTATATTGTTCTGTGTTTTGTATATTTGTATTGTGTGGAAGTCATTGCGATGTTCTCTTTATCGTATGTATTTTTATTGGGATCCAAGCCACCAGTTGGGATCCCGGCAGTCAAAATGCTGATGTCGGAATCCTGACACATCCCGGAATGCCACAACACCGGCCCCGGGACACCAAACGATCATCTGCCAGGCTGCCGAAGAAGTAAGTCGGGAGGAGGGTTAGGGTTAGGCTGTGGGGGAGGGAGGGTAAGATTTAGGCTGTGGGAAGGGGGGTTTAGGGTCAGGTGCCACCACGGAGGGTTAGGGTTAGACCGTGGGGCTTTTCAACCCAACCCATTAATATGCTTTTTTCTATTGTGTATCATTCCTTAGGATGTTGTCTGTATTGGTATAAGGTGACTGGAACTGATACTGCATTGCAGGGAATAGAGTGTCTGTAGCCTTGCGCTGCAAAAAGCTGCTGGTTTTTGATCTATGGAATAACCCTCTAAAATTCCAAAAACATATATCTATACACACAAAACGATAAAAAACTAGCGCTGTGATTGTTTTAATAATTTAGTTTAAAACATTCATAACTGGAGAATCCAGAAAACATGTAGCTTCATCCAGTTATGTCTTCAAACAGTCCCACGTTATTGAAAAGACACTTACATTTAAATTCAATCCCGCGTTCCTATAAAGGTATCTTTTACACCCATAGACAGTGACTGTAGTTCGTGTCAAAGACAAAAACGCTGTAGGAATCACACTTACATTGACTTTCAGTCTCGCGTGCACTGAAAGGTTTCTTTTAGTCCCCCGCACAGTGTAGACAGAAGGCAGAAAACCGGTGTACTTAAAAACCTCACAGATTTATTCATAAAAGCATAAAGAACATGGATACAGCAACAGAACGTCCCACAGTCAGAGGATGATCGTCACGGCATTTAACTTCAACGCGTTTCAAGGATTTCTTTCCCCTTTGTCAAGAAGTCACTTCTTGACAAAGGGGAAAGAAATCCTTGAAACGCGTTGAAGTTAAATGCCGTGACGATCATCCTCTGACTGTGGGACGTTCTGTTGCTGTATCCATGTTCTTTATGCTTTTATGAATAAATCTGTGAGGTTTTTTAGTACACCGGTTTTCTGCCTTCTGTCTACACTGTGCGGGGAACTAAAAGAAACCTTTCAGTGCACGCGAGACTGAAAGTCAATGTAAGTGTGATTCCTACAGCGTTTTTGTCTTTGACACGAACTACAGTCACTGTCTATGGGTGTAAAAGATACCTTTATAGGAACGCGGGATTGAATTTAAATGTAAGTGTCTTTTCAATAACGTGGGACCGTTTGAAGACATAACTGGATGAAGCTACATGTTTTCTGGATTCTCCAGTTATGAATGTTTTAAACTAAATTATTAAAACAATCACAGCGCTAGTTTTTTATCGTTTTGTGTGTATTGATACTGCATTGCATTTAGGTTGCTAGAACTGTATTTGTACTGTATAAGGGTCACTGAAATGCGGTGTTGCTCTGTTGCTGTGTACTGGTATAAAAAGAGCCACTTAATTGCATTTGCTCCCCAGGTCAACTGCCAGCTGGACTCTGCTCCTTAAAGTAGTGTTTTTAATGTCATGGCTTAAAAGGAGAAGACAATAATAATGCACGATAGTTTACATGGGAAATGTTGGTATATATGTCATTATTATATTGTGTATAACTAGTGTAAGAGAGTTTTGCATTTACGTCTAACACTGTAAAGTCATATCTCTATGGTGTTGCTTAGCACCCTGAATGATAATAACAGTAAATAGATTTAAATCCCACACAATATTAGAATTCAAAGATCTCAGTTACATATGTTTGCGCAAATGTATGAATAAGCCCCAAAGCTTTCTTGCTTAGAAATACCCCTCCCTTTCAAGCACCTGAATGGTATCACTAAGCTAATTGAGCATCTGCCAGTATATATGTACGTACATGACATACGCCTGGCACAAATACTACTCTTTCTGAGCTTGATGCTTTTAGAGATACATCCAAGTTCCAAGCCAATATCCTTACGTAAGTATATCTCTTTTGCATTCATCATTTTCTGAGGATGCATCATTTTTTATTGCCTATGTTTACAGTACGTGTAAAAAAAATATGCTCCCACATAATTATACTAATATACTTGTATATATCTTAAAACATACCAAGATCAAAAACGATCAAGCTAAAATAGTCTTATTAGATCCAAGAGGTTAGTTTTGCAAATACATGAGTCTGCTTAATCTCTTGTGTTGATTTGACTCTGATGTGTGTGGTAGTGAATAGTGACATTCCACTGTACAGAAATACAGACCAAGGCTTGGGGTGCCAAGGGGCATCTAAAACACTGAATAATGGAGATAATATTTTCTTTGCTGCAACCCCCTACCTGTGAAGCTGATGGCTACTTCTCCATGTCAATTATAAGTTGGGAGAGATGTGCTGAGAGCAGACACCAACGAAAAACGTTGGATCCCATTAGGATGCTAAACATGTGCGAGGCGCTTTAGCTGTCTGTAATGGTGTGTACCCACAAAAAGTAATAGCTTCCACCCAGTTACTGCCACCTTAGAAAACATGTCAAAGTAAGGTTGATTAGATGGGAGGAGGAGCTTAAAAACCCCTAAGTACAGTCAGGGCTGCCAAGAGAAATTCTGGGCCCCGCTAAAACAACTTCCCTTGCCCCCTAGAGTTGGTGTGGCCACAGTATGTATATTTATCTATTTCTATATATAGGTAAGTATATATCTATATAGAAATATATATAGATCTATATATATCTATATATCTATATAACAAAAGTCCTGTACTCGCATCAATTATTCGAGGGTGGGTGCTATCCCAACAGAACGAAGTCCGCTGAATATATTGGTGTCCACGAAGGTGGCGGGCGCACTCTCACTAATACACAAATTCTTCAATGAATGTCAATTGTTCTTTATTGTAGCCTCATGCAATCGACGTTTCGATCCTTCCACAAGATCTTTTTCAAGAAAGGCAATACGATATCATTTATTTCGATATATACAATCATTAGACAATGCCTATAGGGAATACAAAAATAAGAAAAGACTCAGCCTCCCAGGCCCCATAAACGATGGCAGAAAGTCTATATAAACAGGGTTTCAATACCCCATTCTTATAGTAACTATGATATGAAATTTGTGATTAGTAAAAGATTTTTTAATTTTTAAACACCATCAACCAAAGTGACACTCATCACCAAGAATATCAGAGAAACCACCTCAGTCCCTTTAGTAAAGTACACCGATCTACTGGTGCGTGCCTGGTTCTACCAATTAGCCCACTCATGTGGAAGGTGTGGTCAAAGAGTCTAAGTCGCTAAAAATCACTTACTCATGGGCTTAAAGGCGGCAGTATCCAAATCCTGAGGACTACCAGCAACGTATGTGGTCCCATAGCGACTAAATGTATAATGAGAGACTATTAGACAACCCAAAGGCTCTGTGTTTTCACAAACAAAAACATGCTATTCAAACTAGCTATTACCTATATGGATCACAATCCTAGTATGCTGTGTCCTGGGTTCACTGATGTTCCTTATGGCTGATCAGTCCAACCTATTTGGAACAATGTTTTGCAATTCAAAGAATGTGCAAATCTCACAACTGAACACAAATTACACAAGAAGGGTGCTTACCAGATGTCAGAGACAGCCATGTGTTCCCAGGAAACATGCTGTGGACATCCATGCCCCGGAAGTATATATACACCCTCGGACCGGAAGTAGGTCCATACAGCAAAAAACGCCTCAATCAAATATAAAATTCTCAGTGTACACTGGCTCCCAGCGCTAGCCGTCCATCCACACCCCAGGGTTGCAAAAGCCACAATCAAGGCGCTAGAGCCTTTGTGAGCTTATTTTCCGCCGCGTCTTGCGTTCCACCACCCGGAAGTGGTACGCGATGCGTTCCAAACGCCGGAAGTAGACGCAGCTCGTTTCACATAGTTGAGCTGCAGCAGCGGGCACGCACTGGTCCACTCGGCTGAGAGTAGTTTTCAATTCAGGCTGATCTACATCACCTGAAGACCTTACACCAGCCCCACCTACTAGCACTAATGGTAATGTATGGATGCATGTATTATAGAATATTTATATAGAATTTATAAAAACAGTGCCGTGACTGACACTCACACTCACAGTTCTCAGCTCACAGTGTCGCAGCCTAACAGGCTATCTCCCGACGAGGTGACATCCCTGCTGCTGATTCTTACAACTGAGCTGAGCTGCGCCACTTCTTAAAGCCACAGGCTATCCTCAGCCAGCTGCATGCCTGCCCACCTGCCAGTCCCTGCCCACCTCCCAAAGCTTGCTGATTCTGAAGAGAAATTAAAATAAATAGATAATCCTAGACGGAAAATCAATACAGGCGCTTTAGCAATAAAACCACTCTAATATTAATTAATAGATGCTGCTCTCAAAGGGTATTCTGTTATACCCAAGTATACAAAAAAAACCTATAGATAACTATGATAGAGAGCGCAAGCATATATAATGATAAAAACAATTTATTGTTATAAACAGCATTATATGCTGTTTATAACAATAAATTGTTTTTATCATTATATATGCTTGCGCTCTCTATCATAGTTATCTATAGTTTTTTTTTATTCTGAAGAGACCATCTAGAGCCGGCTGCAGAGATTGACTCGCGAGATGGTATCGGCCGGTGGAAGTGGCTGAGGGGCGTCCATGACAAGGAATAAACAGCCAGGTGACACACACATACATCCCCCCTCCCGGCGGCCCGACCCGCTGCTCGCACGCCCGCCCGCCCACTGATTTATAATATAGGGAAAAAATGATCCACCCAAAAAAATGGCTACTGGTGTGCTTTGTACTGGGCCCCTTGGCATGCCTGGGCCCAGGTAATCTGTACCCCCTCCCCCCTCTCTTGACACCACTGAGTACAGTCAAATGCTCCATCCTACTTATCTAAATGATGTGGTGCAGAATTATTGATCTAGAAATCATTGAACATGGAGTACCCCAAGTTGCCAATGTGAGAACCTGCCCCACCAGCTCTTCACATCAAAATGACAAACATCTTAAACATCTTTTGTGCGATGACCAATGTATAACTGCACAAAAATAGGTAGAAGATGTTGTAAAAGAAAAAAAAACATATTTTCCATGGTGCCTCTGTAGTTTTTCACATTTGTAAATGATCCTTACAATTTTATTACTTCCGTCTTTGTTGCAAACCCACACCACATTAACCTTTCACTCCTCATCTCCAAATTTCATCTGAAAATTCAACAATTCAACAAACCATTTAATCTTAGAACACATAATGGCTGTGTTGCCCTCTTGAAATACATTTATATCTCCTCTCATCTATGTGCTATAAATCTAATGCACTTACATGTACTACAACAGTGCCGGCAAAGCTCCCAACACACCCACTGCAACTTGAGATCTTAGTAGAAAGATTTCTTTCTCTCTAGTTATATATTTTTTCATGTGTGACGATCTTATCTATGACTAACATAATTTGTGACATAGTAAAGTTTCCTTCTGTCCAAGAAGCGCTCTTTGCCACTCTATATGTATATATATATATATATATATATATATATATGAATATATATATAAAAGAATATGCGTGCACTGGGCAACTGGGAGGCATCTCAATTCTCTAGTGTCTGCCACTGATAGAATGTGACATTTCATGAATCATTTGTCAGCAGGGGTTCCAGAGACGGGCTGTCAACTTCCTGCAGACAGTTCAGCTATCTTATATTTTACAGTGAAGTGCAGGATGATCAGTAGGCTATAGTGTAATGACTACAGTCATTGCTCAGTGTCTGGTTCAAGGTTTCACAATTCAATAGCATATTAGTGTATGCCCCTTGTATCTTGTTGATGTTAATTGTATATACTGTATATTCAGCGATACATGCAAAAATGGGCAGACATGGTAAGCGCTTCCCTCCCCCTCATATAATTATATAGTTGTTAATCATTAACAACTATCAAATACATTTACTGTAAGTGACAAGGAGGCCTTGGATCTATTTATTTTAAAACCTTATATTACTGTAACTCCATTCTTAATACAAAGCTGGTAACATGCTTATATCCTGGTGCTACTGTATATCACTCGTTAGAAGCAATAATTGGTGATCCATGATAGTATAACTAATCTCCTGCATTTCTTTATTGTCATTCTCAATATTTATTCCCCCTTTCCGCGTATCCCTGTCGCGTATCCACTGAAGCAGTAGCTCTGGTGTGAGTACTAATGGGGCAGACAGACATCTCTGTTAGGATTAGCTAAATTCCAACAAGACAAGAGCAGGATTTGAGCCTTGCTTCTCCATCACCCCTATCACTGTTTGCACTTCTGGGACATGACATCTAATTGAACAACCCCATCCACCCTGGAGAGAGCTCAAAACAGCAGGCTAAGCGGTGAATCAAAGCCAGTCAGGCCTCTTGCTCAGCTGCAATTGAAGACTAACCACTGGGCCATCTGGCCGATCCCATGACTATTTTCTGAGCCAGTAATCTGTAACTGATTACTTTTCAAAGTAATATAACAGGCAACTCAGCTAGCAGATATTTTACTTTTTATTAGAGATCAGTTCTGTTACATCACTGACTCCAGAGGTCTGACTCTGCTCTGGCTGAAAACCTTTGTTTCTTTTTGTAACAGGTGCAACAATAAGTGTACTGAGGCGTCTGTAACTGAACGGTTCGTGCCCATAGTAAGGAGCGCAGTGCATCTGTCACATCTTTTAAGGACACAGCAACTCTAGATTTACCCTTCTGCAGTGGTTCATGAGAATATAACTTTATATTTTAACTCCAAGATTGCTAGTGACTTACAATAAATACCTTAGGTTTGACAGGAGAGGGCTGTTTGCATATAAACAGTTGTTTTTTCCTGTCCGCTTTTATTATTTTTGTAATAGGATTAGTTACAGAATTGAGATAAAGTGGTTCCTCAGCAACAGGATTAGTTTATACGTACAAATCCTTGGCATACTGGACCAGGTACAGGCTTAAACAGAATACTTCAAATAAGCTATACTGTACATTGGGTAACAGGGTTAGTGGGGGGAATAGCTGCAAATAGTATAAGTCACCAGGTTAAAGCTGCATTACACCTATGGGTGTGGTATGGTATGCCGGTGGTCGGGTTTCCGGCGACCAGCATACCGGCGCCGGGAGCCCGACCGCCGGCTTACCGACAGTGTGGCGAGCGCAAATGAGCCCCTTGCGGGCTCGCTGCACCCGCCACGCTGCGGGCAATGTGGCGCGCTACGCGCACCACGCTATTTTTTTTCTCCCTCCAGGGGGGTCGTGGACCCCCACGAGGGAGAATAAGTGTCTCCCTATAATGGTGGATGTTTTTGTAATAGCAATGTCTATTCAGTATCTCATTGGTCCTTTTGCTTACACCCCATCACAAAATGTGACACTGCCCCATTTTCTGCCTTGTCGGGTGCATGGTTGTGGAAATGCGGGTGGGTTCGTCACATTTTTGGGGTGGCTGTGCGATATCACGCACGGCCGCTGCAAGCAGAAAAATGGCGGCAGTCCGACTGCAGGGGGTCAACCCTAATTTAAGACTCAGAGATGCGATTGCAAATAATTTGCGATTGTATCGCTGGTCACGATCAGCATGCAGGGCGGCCCCCAGCAATGCGATTCTAAGCAGTTGCAGTTTTGCGTTTTTAGCAAAACTGCAACTGTTGTTGAATAAGATCCTCTATCGCCTATACATGCTGCTCAATTTCGACAATGTCATTAACGACTAGGACGACATCATGCATTGTGTATGCTACCAACAACGAACGGCATGTAGGCTGAAACCCAACAATTTGGTAGTGTCGCACGACTCACGTATATCGTTTGGTCGTTTGTAAAATCACTCATTATTTACGCACAATATCTTTTGTCCAGGAGTTCCAGTTGATTCAAGAGAAATCATGAGTGACATCATATCATTTGCATGTTGTCTAATTCAGACCTGAAGCCCTGTGCTGTGTGCGCAGCAGCCGCACTGCGCGTGAGCAAACAGTGAGATGCGACAGCATCTCACTTGTGCGATCACCACTGCCTGATTAACAGGCAGAGTCGGTCGTGGGGTGTTGTGGCGGTGTTTTCGGCTGCGTTTTCAGGGGGCATTTTTGGGGTGTGGTCCAGACAACGCAACCGTTTCTGGGCCGTTTGCGGGGCGAGCCGTAGCGGCTGCGTAATGCTAAACATGGCAGGTAGCCATCTGCCTTTGCAGCTAGGCTGCTGTGCAATGCTTTCGCACAACTGTGTGTGTGTGTGTGTGTGTGTGTGTGTGTGGGGGGGGGGGGGGGGGTATAGGGCCCGGTATACCAGCCATGTGCTGGGCGAACCCTCGTATGTGAAAGATTTTGATCGTAGATGTGCGTTTTTTTGCACATCTACGATCAGGTCTGAATTAGGCCCTTTGTTGCATATTTCATCCTTGATTCCTAATATTCTTCAGTTGACCATGTCAGCATGATAACTGTAAATCATTCATACACAACCCTTTGAAAATTGCTGAAATTAAACAGTGTTGTAAGGAGGAATAGAAAAAGTTCCTCCCGACCTTTGTGCAGGTCTGATTCGCAGCTACTGGAGGTTATTGCTACCAAATCACTGATATCTCATTATTACAATTCTCCCCTGATAAATTCCATAGTCCTCATTGGGGATGTAGAAATTATTCCATTCGTCAAATTCCGAAAAAGCATTTATTTCGGAACTTGTGAGTGATACTGTGCGCAATCTTGAGATGGTATTCAGCACCCAAATAACTTCTCAGAGTGAACTATACAGATCCTTCCCTGCTGTCTCCCCAATACCGCCAGCGGCTCTAGGTTCCAAACTACCTCCCTCCCCCCATACAGGGCACTGCAGCCCAGTGTCCCCAGACTCCGGCTCACCTGATCAATTCAGTTCCACCTCCCGCCCATGCTCCATGGTACCCGCAGATGCAGTGGGTAGGGATAGGAGACATTGGGTGAGAGGATGGAGGGGGAGAGGACACCAGGGAGAAGATGCAGAGCTTGGGTGAGCAAGGGCACAGCACGGTTCAGAGGACGCAGGGTAGGGAGGAGGACACCAGGGAGAGGATGTGGGAAGGGGAGGGGAAGACAAAGATTGCCCCTTACACATTATACCCACACAACAGTAATGCCCCTTACACATTATGCCCACATAGTAGTAGTGCCCCTTACACATTACATCCACACAGTAGTAGTGCCCCTTGCACATTACACCACAAAGTAGTAGTGCCCCTTACACATTACACCACACGGTAGTACTCCTTCTACACATTATGCCCACACAGTGGTACTCCTTATACATGATATGCCACACAGTAGTAGTGCCCCTTAAACATTATATCACATAGTAGTATTCTTTATTCACATTACACCACAAAGTAGTAGTGCCCGTTACACATTACACCACACGGTAGTACTCCTTATACACATTATGCCCACATAGTGGTACTCCTTATACATGATATGCCACACAGTAGTAGTGCCCCTTAAACATTATATCACATAGTAGTATTCTTTATACACATTACACCCACACAGTAGTAGTGCCCCTGACTGTTTGACTCAAAAGTACTTCTTCACTGCTGCTAGGCTGAGTCAGCCAGCCCCAGGCTCCCACTCAGCCAGAGTGATCCCAAATTATCCCCATATGAAACCTAATTAAATGTCATTCATCACACTCCACACCACATGACACACAGTCGCAATGCCACGCACGTCCTGGGTGACTTCACCACCAATACTGCACCACTATCCATAAGTTCCCCCTTCTCGGTTCACAATCACAGTCTCAGCAGCTCAGGCTGTCATGTCACTTACAGGTGCGCTCGGATCACTAACAAAATGGCAGCAGAAGATCCACACCAACTGTGGGTGGCATCCCTGTTTGGCCGATCAGGAGGAATATGCCTAGAGCTGGCCCTGTTAGAAATAATTGTAAGTGAAGTAGTGATGTGCACCGGACATTTTTCAAGTTTTGTGTTTTGGTTTTGGATTCGGTTCCGCGGCCGTGTTTTGGATTCAGACGCGTTTTGGCAAAACCTCCCTGAAATTTTTTTGTCGGCGTCGGGTGTGTTTTGGATTCGGGTGTTTCTTTTACAAAAAACCCTCAAAAACAGCTTAAATCATAGAATTTGGGGGTTATTTTGATCCCATAGTATTATTAACCTCAATAACCATAATTTCCACTCATTTCCAGTCTATTCTGAACACCTCACAATATTATTTTTAGTCCTAAAATGTGCACCGAGGTCGCTGAATGACTAAGCTAAGCGACCCAAGTGGCCGACACAAACACCTGGCCCATCTAGGAGTGGCACTGCAGTGTCAGACAGGATGGCACTTCAAAAAATAGTCCCCAAACAGCACATGATGCAAAGAAAAAAAGAGATGCACCAAGGTCGCTGTGTGACTAAGCTAAGCGACCCAAGTGGCCGACACAAACACCTGGCCCATCTAGGAGTGGCACTGCAGTGTCAGACAGGATGGCACTTCAAAAAATAGTCCCCAAACAGCACATGATGCAAAGAAAAAAAGAGGTGCACCAAGGTCGCTGTGTGACTAAGCTAAGCGACATAATTGGCCGACACAAACACCTGGCCCATCTAGGAGTGGCACTGCAGTGTCAGGCAGGATGGCACTTCAAAAAATAGTCCCCAAACAGCACATGATGCAAAGAAAAAAAGAGGTGCACCAAGGTCGCTGGATGGTTAAGCTAAGCGACCCAAGTGGCCGACACAAACAACTGGCCCATCTAGGAGTGGCACTGCAGTGTCAGACAGGATGGCAGATTTAAAAAATAGTCCCCAAACAGCACATGATGCAAAGAAAAAAAAGAGGTGCAATGAGGTAGCTGTGTGGCTAAGCTAAGCGACCCAAGTGGCCGACACAAACAACTGGCCCATCTAGGAGTGGCACTGCAGTGTCAGACAGGATGGCAGATTTAAAAAATAGTCCCCAAACAGCACATGATGCAAAGAAAAAAAGAGGTGCAATGAGGTAGCTGTGTGGCTAAGCTAAGCGACCCAAGTGGCCGACACAAACACCTGGCCCATCTAGGAGTGGCACTGCAGTGTCAAACAGGATGGCACTTCAAAAAATAGTCCCCAAACAGCACATGATGCAAAGAAAAAAAAGAGATGCACCAAGGTCGCTGTGTGACTAAGCTAAGCAACCCAAGTGGCCGACACAAACACCTGGCCCATCTAGGAGTGGCACTGCAGTGTCAGACAGGATGGCACTTCAAAAAATAGTCCCCAAACAGCACATGATGCAAAGAAAAAAAGAGGTGCACCAAGGTCGCTGTGTGACTAAGCTAAGCGACATAATTGGCCAACACAAACACCTGGCCCATCTAGGAGTGGCACTGCAGTGTCAGGCAGGATGGCACTTCAAAAAATAGTCCCCAAACAGCACATGATGCAAAGAAAAAAAGAGGTGCACCAAGGTCGCTGGATGGTTAAGCTAGGCGACCCAAGTGGCCGACACAAACAACTGGCCCATCTAGGAGTGGCACTGCAGTGTCAGACAGGATGGCAGATTTAAAAAATAGTCTCCAAACAGCACATGATGCAAAGAAAAAAAGAGGTGCAATGAGGTAGCTGTGTGGCTAAGCTAAGCGACCCAAGTGGCCGACACAAACACCTGGCCCATCTAGGAGTGGCACTGCAGTGTCAGACAGGATGGCACTTCAAAAAATAGTCCCCAAACAGCACATGATGCAAAGAAAAAAAGAGGTGCACCAAGGTCGCTGTGTGACTAAGCTAAGCGATATAATTGGCCGACACAAACACCTGGCCCATCTAGGAGTGGCACTGTAGTGTCAGGCAGGATGGCACTTCAAAAAATAGTCCCCAAACAGCACATGATGCAAAGAAAAAAAGAGGTGCACCAAGGTCGCTGGATGGTTAAGCTAAGCGACCCAAGTGGCCGACACAAACAACTGGCCCATCTAGGAGTGGCACTGCAGTGTCAGACAGGATGGCAGATTTAAAAAATAGTCCCCAAACAGCACATGATGCAAAGAAAAAAAGAGGTGCAATGAGGTAGATGTGTGGCTAAGCTAAGCGACCCAAGTGGCTGACACAAACAACTGGCCCATTTAGGAGTGGCACTGCAGTGTCAGACAGGATCGCAGATTTAAAAAATAGTCCCCAAACAGCACATGATGCAAAGAAAAAAAGAGGTGCAATGAGGTAGCTGTGTGGCTAAGCTAAGCGACCCAAGTGGCCGACACAAGCACCTGGCCCATCTAGGAGTGGCACTGCAGTGTCAGACAGGATGGCAGATTAAAAAAATAGTCCCCAAACAGCACATGATGCAAAGAAAAAAAAGAAGTGCAATGAGGTAGCTGTGTGGCTAAGCTAAGCGACCCAAGTGGCCGACACAAACAACTGGCCAATCTAGGAGTGGCACTGCAGTGTCAGACAGGATGGCACTTCAAAAAATAGTCCCCAAACAGCACATGATGCAAAGAAAAAAAGAGGTGCACCCAGGGCCGGTGCTAGGGTGTTCGGCGCCCCCCTGCAAACTATAAAATTGCGCCCTCCCATATTCCGTTGGCGTGCGCCGGGAAAAGGGGTGTGGTCTCACAAGTAAGGGGCATGGCCACACAATAGTACCCCCATTTAAAATTACGCCACAATGTAGCACAATCTTATTAATCTTATACGTAATGCCCCACCCGTAGTAGTAGCGTCCTTATATGTAATGCACCCCAGTAGTAGTAGCACCCTTATACATAATGCACTCACAGTAGTAGTAGCATCCTTATACATAATGCCCCCAGTAGTAGTAGCATCCTTATACATAATGCCCCCCAGTAGTAGTAGCATCCTTATACATAATGCACCCAGAGTAGTAGTAGCATCCTTATACGTAGTGCACCCCCAGTAGTAGACGCGTCCTTATATACGTAATGCCCCCCCCAGTAGTAGAAGCATCCTTATACGTAGTGCACCCCCAGTAGTAGAAGCGTCCTTGTACGTAATTCCCCCCTAGTAGTAGTAGCGTCCTTATACGTAATGCCCCCCCACAGTACTAGTAGCGTCCTTATACGTAATGCCCCCCCCAGTAGTAGCATCTTTACATGTAATGCCCCCCCCGTAGTAGTAGCGTCCTTATGCATAATGCCCCCCCCAGTAGTAGCATCCTTATACGTAATGCCCCCCCAGTAATAGTAGCGTCCTTATATATAATGCCCCCAAGTAGTAGTAGCGTTCTTATACGTAATGCCCCCCCCCAGCAGTAGTAGCGTCCTTATACATAGTGCACCCCCAGTAGTAAAAGCATCCTTATACGTAATTCCCCCTAATAGTAGTATCGTCCATATACGTAATGCCCCACAGTAGTAGTAGCGTCCTTATACATAATGCACCCCCAGTAGAAGCCTCCTTATATGTAATTCCCCCGTAGTAGTAGTAGCGTCCTTATAAGTAATGCCCCCCCCCAGCAGTAGTAGCGTTGTTACGCGTAATGCCCCCCCTGTAGTAGCGTCCTTATACGTAATGCACCCTCCCAGTAGTAGTAGCGTCGTTACGCGTAAAGCCCCCCCTGTAGTAGTAGCATCCTTATACGTAGTGCACCCACAGTAGTAGTAACATCCTTATACGTAATTCCCCCCTAGTAGTAGTATCGTCCTTATAAATAATGGCCACCCCAGTAGTAGCGTAGTTTCACGTAATGCCCCCCTGTAGTAGTAGCGTCCTAATACGTAATGCCCCCCTAGTAGTAGTATCGTCCTTGCATGTAATGGCCTCCCCCAGTAGTAGCGTCATTATACGTAATGCCCCCTCAATACTAGCATCCATAAAGTGCGCGTACGCAGACATACCTCACACACACAATTCACACATATATACACACACATACACACCCACCCACCATATGCACACACACACACACACACACACACACACACCACTTACCTAAGCCAGTCTCCCTCTGTACTGCAGCCTGGTCAGTGTAGCTCCGCCCCTTCTGTCCCGTTTAGCCCCGCCCCCTTTCGGCCGTTTAGCTCCGCCCCCTTCTGTCCCGTACTCAGCCGCTGTCACACGGGGAGGGGAGGCAGGAGGTTTTTCATTCAGCAGGCGCTGCTGCCAGTGACTGTCATACCGTGACAGTCACAGCAGCAGCAGGGGGACAGGACGGCGCAGCAGTGAAGGGATTCAGAGCAGGGGGAGCGCCTCTCTGTCCCAGCGCCTCCCTGCACTGCATCCCTTCGCTGAGCGGGTAGCGCCGGGCCTGGGTGCACCAAGGTCGTTGGATGGATAGTATACTTGACGACACAGAGGTAGGTAGAGCAGTGGACTACTGTACCGTACTGCTATATATTATATACTGGTGGTCAGCAAAATTATGCACTGTCCTCCTACTACTGCGCACAACAACTAAAATGCACCACAGGTATGGATGGATATAGTATACTTGACGACACGTAGTAGGTAGGTAGAGCAGTGGACTACTGTACCGTACTGATATAATACTGGTGGTCACTGGTCAGCAAAATTCTGCACTGTCCTCCTACTATATACTACAATGCAGTACAGATATGGAGCGCTTTTCAGGCAGAGAACGTATAATACTGGTGGTCACTGGTCAGCAAAACTCTGCATTGTCCTCCTACTATATAATACTGGTGGTCCCCAGTCCCCACAATAAAGCAGTGTGAGCACAGATATATGCAGCACACTGAGCACAGATATAGAGCGTTTTTCAGGCAGAGAACGTATAATACTGGTGGTCACTGGTCAGCAAAACTCTGCACTGTCCTCCTACTATATAATACTGGTGGTCCCCAGTCCCCACAATAAAGCACACTGAGCACAGATATTTGCAGCACACTGAGCACAGATATAGAGCGTTTTTCAGGCAGAGAACGTAGATATTTTCAGCACACTGAGCACAGATATTTGCAAGCACACTGAGCACAGATATTTGCAGCACACTGAACACAACTGAGAGAACGCTGCGCACGTCCTCTCCCTATAATCTCCAATGCACGAGTGAAAATGGCGGCGACGCGCGGCTCCTTATATAGAATACGAATCTCGCGAGAATACGACAGCGGGATGATGACGTTCGGGCGCGCTCGGGTTAACCGAGCAAGGCGGGAGGATCTGAGTCTGCCTTCGGACCCGTGTAAAATGGGTGAAGTTCGGGGGGGTTCGGATTCCGAGGAACCAAACCCGCTCATCTCTAAAGTGAAGTCTTAAAATTATTCTGCCACGTGAAATGTTTGTCAAATGTGCTGAGATGACTCCTTTGATTAAGGAGTCTGAATGGCATGCCAGCACAAGTTTTGGTTGCGTGTTCTGTTGGCAGCCATGATGTAGACAGTGGCTGGTACCTGACAACTCTAGTTTTTGTTTTTTTATAAGCTATAATAAGAATAACCAGGAATATTCACCAGTGTAATGTGCTGAGAGGTTCCCCACACACTGATTGGAGAATGGTATCTGGCAACTAATCAGAGGGAAGAGCCCTGTCTACTGGTTGTGAGAGTCTCCCTGTGCAGCCAAAATTGTCAGGAGACAGAGTGGGACTGCAGAAGGGGCAAGTGATGCATTTAGGTTACCCCAAGAGATAGGCATTCTGATTTTGTCACCAACAGGGTTTGAAGGATGAAGGGAGTTTGCAATTAAAAATACTACCAGATATGAAAAATTTACTATTGTAATTTATTGCAACAAACTTGTTATCTGTACATTTTATCTGTCACTTGTTTAATGAATTTGAATGTACTTTTCCTATCTTTGTTGCTTTACTTGATTTCTATACTGTAATATTTTAAATAAAAGTTGCTACAGTGGCCATATTGTAAGAACATCTGGATCTTCACAGTGCTCAAATATGCAAATTTGTACAAGCAATTTAACTTCATCTGCGGGAAAGGAATTTGTGTTGGGATTGAATCTGCGTGTAGAAAGTGGATTGATTCTTCTGTTATACATTTTGCAATACATATGCAATATTTTATACTGCACTTATCAGGTGATATTATTCTTTTATTATCTGATTTGAAAGAATTTCATCATTTTTTCAGGTGTGCAATTTTATTATATATATTTTTGTGTGGCAGGGCCCAAGGTGTTTTCTATTTCCTTGTTTTTGTGCATTATATTGGTGAGCAGGTTCCACCTGAATATACCTGGGCAACTATATCCACATAGTGTCATTATTTTTTTCCACTTGTATTACCATATTATGAAACATTTACTATTGTAATTTATTTCAATAAACTGGTTAACTGTTACTTGTTTAATGAATTTGAATGTATTTTTCTACCTTTGTGTTACTTAATTTCTATTGTAACATTTTAAATCAAAGTTGAAATGTCAATTTACCTTCAGGTTACCTAAAGGATGTCAAACAATATGTCAGGATGTGTTCTCCGAGTAACAATACCCAAGTGCACTTTCCCTATTTGGTTGACATGTATGAACTACTGGCTAAATGATTTGGCTTGCATACATTTATAAATTTTGCCCACAATCTGAGAGGCGGAAGAACTTGCCTAGCATGAGACTCTTGGCATTCTGGAATTCAGACTGCACATGTGCGGAGTGTGAGTAGTTCCTTGTAGCCTCAGATTTCTACCCACTAGCACTATAAAGCAGATCACACCTATTAGACAGTGCTAGGTGATTGCCAGCAATATTTGTCTTGCTACTGCACACTGTGCTCCTGTTGAGATTCTCTGTATGGTTGTGACTATTGACTTCCCTCTGTGCCTGCTCCCTTATTAATATGTAAAGAATCTGCTATTGAACATGATCTTGCCTTTGCATCCTTGCTATTGATGATGACTAAATGATGTACCAGTTCTCCGGACCTCAATTTAACTGAGTTCCAACCTACACCTTCTGATAAGAATCTTGGTGCAATTTTGATATCATAGTCATCAATGCTGTCATCGACAAGTACTACTATGGCAGTCTGGTGAAATTACAGTGGCAGCAGTTTTATAGGTGTTGTATATATTTTCTTTATCATATTATACATGCACGATTGGATGAGCAGTACATCAAAAGGAAAGGAGTATACCGAGGCACCAGGGCCAGACTAAGCCTGGGGGGGTGGAGGCACTTAGGACAGGGGGGCCCGGGGGAAGGTGTGTGTGTGTGTGTGTGTGTGTGTTGGAGGGGGGGGGGGTATTAAAATGTACATACCTCCCAGTATAACCCATTCCAGGAGGAGGTACAAAATGCTCTCTAACTGGACTTCCCTCTTAATATATGATTGGCGTTACTTGTGTTGAACTTTTTAATTGATAAGAAAGGTATTTCAACACAGGTGATTGTATTCATAAATTTAGAGAGCAGTCCAGGGAGAGAGTATTTTGTCCCTCATGGAATAGGTCATGTTGGGAGGTATGGATTGTGTATATTAAATGTAAACCAATTATGTATATTAGATTTAAACTAATAGTTTAATAATGCCTAGGTACTGTTTATAGCTCCATCTAATTGAGAGATAACTATTTTAGACAGTTGTTTCTCAATTAGATGAGAGACAACTAAACCTTAAATTGCACATAGAAAAATAAAATCTATAATTTATCTTGTCACATGTAAGAATAGCAGCAGCCTCTGTACTACTTACATACTGGGACAGGACTCAGGATGACTCTCTGTGTATCCATCTCTCTTTACCTGAATGCTCTCTTCAGATAACAGGTTAAACAGGAGGAGGAGAAGCTGGAATCCATCAGTCACTTACAGTGCTATCCCCACTCCTATCTCTCCTATGGTTGGGAATCTCTGTTGGTAGCGCATGAAACTTGATACTTCTGTTTCTCTGACTGCATTGCATACTGTCCTGCTCACATTCTGGCTGCTGCACAAAAAGGAGAGCTAATGATGTCAGTGTATGACGGCCAGGGGTCCCCCTGACAGAGGTGTACAGTTCCCCCTGCGCTTCCCCCCTCCTCCTTAATCTGACTATACAGGGCACCACTTCACAGGAATATAATGTGCTGTGTGCTAGTAGACACTGCTAGGAAAAGATTGTAAGCACTTGTTTTTACATCTAGTATAGATATGAGGTTTTGGTGCCACATTTTAGCCAAATCAAACAGGCTTTAATGTTCAAACTATGAGGCATTTTCTGCATTTAGTGTGTCTTAGGTACTCATAATAATTATGTGCAGTATTAACCAATGAACTTGTTTATTACAGGGGTGCATTTACACAGGGACCACTCACCATCACTAAGCATGGTTAAGAATCTTGCTCCATCCACTATTTACCTCTCAGTTGAAGGAATACAGTTCTCGGAAATGTGCCACAGACATTACTGCAATGTTTGGCTGCACACATTGGCCCTCATTCCGACCTGATCGCACGCTGCACTTCTTCGCAGCGGTGCGATCTGGTCTGGAATGCGCATGCGTGGCATGCGCATTGCGGATGTGCGTCATTGCTCGCCAGGCAATGACGCTGACAACAAAGAAAGTGGTCGCAGCGGCGACCGTAAGGAGACTGACAGCAGAAAGGCGTTCCAGGGCGTCAACTGACTGTTTAAAGACATTTTCGGGGAGTGGTAAGAAAAACGCAGGTGTGTCCAGGCGAACGGAGAGCGGATGTTTGACATCAAAGCTGTGACCATCATCGCTGGACCCGTCGCACAGGGTAAGTATGTCCCGAGCTGGTCTTGTTTTGTGTGAAATTTTTTAGCACAGCAGGGCTGCACAAGCGATCGCAGCCCTGCTATGCTAAAATACACTCCCCCATAGGCAGAGATTAGTTGATCGCACCAGCAGCAACAAGTTGCTTGGTTCGATCAACTCGGAATGAGGGCCATTATCTTCTGTTATGATAGCAAATTTTAGCTGGTTGTCCAGTGTAGTCTGTGACCATTCCAGAGGGGTGGTTTTCAGGTTGCCGACTGTCGGGGATCCCGGCGCACAGTATACCGGCGCCGGAATCCCGACAGCCGGCATACCAACAGTTTTTTTCCTGCGTGGGGTTCCACGACCCCCCTGGAGGGAAAGTAAATAGCGTGGCGCGCGTAGCGAGCCTGCAAGGGGGCTAATTTACGCTTGTCACGCTTTCGGTGTGCCGGCGGTCGGTCTTCCGGCGCCGGTATGCTGGACCCCGGGAGCCCATCCGCCGGCATACCATACCACACCCTTTCAGAGGACTATATGGCCATTGCCAAGGATTTAATCCTTGCCTTTGTGTTTTTCTCTCCCTACTTAAGGACAGTGCCTTGCCACACGCAGCTGTACAGCAGCACTTACATAACTACACAAGTGGACATATCACTTACTCCCACAAAATGATCACACCTGCTCTCTGAAATACTCTGTACTGCTGTTAGTGTTCTGACGATCCGATACGAGAAATAAACATGGTCTATAGCAGATATGCAAGTGAGAATGTTTTTGAATATAAAAAAGTGTAAGACCCTAGGCCCTCTTTAATAATGCTCTTCAACTGCAGCACTGCAACCCTTTGTAACATTTGAAATAATGGATGTCAACTGTGAATTTCTGATGTACTGTACAGTGGAACAAGGCAATTTGATAAATAATGACATATAAAACCTGACTTTGGCTGGTCTTCAGGGTATTTTGCTAAACTGGTGCCAGACTGTTAATGCTGCCTTCCACTCACCTTATGAAATCACCCTTATTGATGCTGAATGAATTCTAACAGTGACACATCCTTAATGCTGACCTAATTAATAAATATTTTTTTCTTTCTATTTCTCTACGTGAGAAAAAAATGCTGCTTTCAACTCTTTCAAAAAGAAGAACATTATCAGACTTATCTCTTAGAAGATTAGGCACAGAGAAATAAAACACCATTGCATGGCTTTTCAAAGCACTTTTGCCTTCCATCTGCTTTCACATCTTTACAAAAACCCACTGAACTTGCTTTTAGAAAGGCAGACAATGATTTTGTTAGTCATATCATGCTTTTAGGAAATAAATATATATTTTAATGTAAAAATTCTTGCTGGTTTATATCATTTTAATTTAATTTAAAGAACATATTTCTGCAAGTGAGATTTGTATATCCCACAAATACATTTTATTTCAAATGTTTCTCAGTGAATTATGAATTAAAATGCTTTGCATACCTGCCACAGCAATACCATTCGGGAAGGTGTGGATACCATGGTGGCATAATGTGCCGCAGATAAATGGGAAGAGAAAGGGGAAATTACGGCAGAGGGAACATGAAAGATGCCACGGCACTCCAGTAATAGATAAGAAGTTTGTTGATTTGCATACAGCAACTTTTCAGGCCCGCACCAGACCTTTATTCATGGCAAGCACATAATAAATATACAATTTGGGATGATTCAGCGTAACACACCATGCAGATATGAGTCCAGTTGGCGGTTGTATTAAGTACTTAGTGACACGCGTCTTAGTGACAATGCATGTGTGTCTCGATTGTTACTGCACAGAGACACAGAGAATTTGGACACAGGGACTGTGGAACTTAGCTGGTGCTGCTAACAGAACCAGCCGTAGCTGGCGTATGTTTTTAATGGTGCGTCCAAGGTGCCGCAAGTGGACATCTCAGTTTTAATGAAATTGGCCGTGGCATTAGCAATAAAAGACACAGCAGCGTCAGCCGCGTCTGCTTGTGACTCAGCATCAGGCACTTTTTGCCAGTTGAAGGTTTTGTTGCTTTGCTTGGAATTCTCCCAGAAAAGCTCAACAAGTGCAATATAATGCCATTAAAAGTAAAAGGGGTATGGGTCATTAGGTCGACAAGACTTAGGTCGACAGTCATTAGGTCAACAGTCATTAGGTCGACCACTATTGGTCAACATACATTAGGTCGACTTGGTCAATAGGCCGACATGTACTGGGTCGACATGGAAAAAGGTCGACATGAGGTTTTTTTAAAAGTTTTTTTTGGTGTCGTTTTCTTCGTAAAGTGACGGGGAACCCCGATTCGTGCACCGTGTCTCCTCGCATGGCTCGCTTCACTCCCCATGCTTCGGGCAAGGTGCCTCGCTCCGCTGCCGCTGCGCTCGGCACTCGGTTACTATTCCCAATCGTAGTCCACGTGGATCGTAAAGTATGAAAAAGTAACAAAAAATTTGAAAAACTCATGTCGACCTTTTTCCATGTCGACCTAGTACATGTCGATCTAATGACCATGTTGACCTAGTGACCATGTCGACCTAGTGACTGTCGCCCAATAGTGGTCGACCTAGTTCTCCCTATAATGTTCCCTATCTAGTGCTTTATCACGTTACAATTATCTTACTCTACAAAATGAAATCTTGTTTCTGCACTTACTCAGTGCTCCATTCCAGCTCCCTTCCCTGCACTGTGCAAGGCTGCTGCTCTTTGCTGCCCAAACCCATAGTATGTACTCTGCTTCAGTAAATCAAGATGATTTGGTTGCAAGGCAGCCATATATGCTTTTGCAAGTTACCTCAACTGTGTTGTAGCTTAGCATGATGAACTCTACTTAAAATAAATGTAACTTAACTTTTAGGTGGAGCACTGGTAGCCGGTGAGGCTAGATGTAGGTCATTTGACAAAATATACAGTATAACAAATACAGGTTTACTTGGGTGTACGCACAGATTTGTACTGCATATGCCCACAGAAAAAAATCTGTATGCCTACATCTGTAATCAGATTTGGTACTTGGAGGCACAAACATAGGCCGAGTATAGTAAGGCGTGTTTGTACAATTGTTTTAGCCTGAGCAATGTGGATTTGTACCTTATCCACTCAGGGAATGATATCACGTCAACCAGTGGTGTTTGCGGACTTGAAAGGAAAAAATAGGACTCCAGAAAATCTTCCTTTTAGACTCCAATAAGAGGAAAACTGCTTTCTGTCTCAGGTTCCCCAGACTGAGTAATCCATGCACTCTATAAAAATAAAAACCAATAGTTTACTGAGTAATCATCATAGGTTTTTGGTTTAATCGCATCCGTCATCAGGGCTGGTTCTACACCTTGTGGCACCCAGTGCGAAAGTTTCCACTGGCGCCCCCCCCATGGTAAAATAGTGCACACCGAAGGCATGTGGCAAAAATAGGGGCGTGGCTTCATAGGGGGCGTGACCACAGTTATGCCCCCAGTAGATTTGCCCCAAGTAGTTGTGCCCCTCAGTTGATTTGCCCCCTGTAGTTGTGCCCCCAGTAGATTTGCCCCAGTAGTTATGCCCCCTATAGCTATGCCCTCAGTAGATTTGCCCCAGTAGTTGTGCCCCCTTTTGCTGTGCCCCCAGTAATTATGCTCCCTGTTGCTGTGCCCCCAGTAGTTGTGCCCCCTTTTGCTGTGCCCCCAGTAATTATGCTCCCTGTCGCTGTGCCCCCAGTAGTTGTGCCCCCTTTTGCTGTGCCCCCAGTAGTTGTGCCCCCTGTTGCTGTGCCCCTTAGTAGCCTTTTACAAACACACAAAAAAACAACAATACTTAACACTGCCCTGCTCCTGCTTCCCGACAGCTGGTGCTGCTCCGTCTGTCCGCCCGCGGCTCCTCTGGGAGAGGCGTCATGATGTTTCTCCCATAGCAGTGCCGAACAGTCACTAGAGGTCAATAATGACCTCTAGCATGTGACAGGTGCGCCGGCTGCAGCAGACGCCCATACAGCCCACGGCGTCTGCTGCGTCTGATTCACCAGGGCCATAATGAGGACTGCTAATCACGGCTGCTGCCTTTTTGGTAATGGTACCCGGGAAAGAACAAGCCATGCAGCGATGTGTCCCGGTGCTGTTGCACTGCACATACATGGCTATCATTGGCACCTAAATAAGTGAAAGGGGGTGCTCCCTTCTCAGTTGCTGTACTTGCTATGCTTGCGGCTGCATATGTAGTGCAGGAGGCATCATAATGTCATGATGCCTCATCCCCCTTACTGTATGCTGCTGTGGGGCACCATGGGCACCATGTATGCTGCTGTGGGGACACCATGGGATTTGGCCTTTAGGTTTGAGGTTACCGTGTTCCCAATGATATTACTAGTAGGAATTTATTTAAATGGGGAGTATGATACAATTTTGGTGTAGGAAAGAGGACTGTAGTCGGGTAAATGTGAATATTTTGTCTCAAAGCTAAACAAAAGTAACTTGTGCAAATATTAGTAGGCGCGATGGCCTTGAGAGACGCATATAGATGAGGTTGCTTAGTCCTAATTAATATGAAGTTTAGCAAAGTGCTGATTGCGGTAACTAGGTACCGCGGTGCACTTGCAGGGGTGCCACTGTTTGGTGGTCCAGGACCGAATCAAATGAATAATGTATGATGTGATAGGAAAAACCAGAGCTGGTGGCAGCCAATCATAAAATATGTGGACAAATAGAACTGCAACCACCATATAACTGAACTTAAAGGGTACACATTAGACTATACACTCCATGAGGGATATCGTCTAGTGCACAGGTTCTCAAACTCGGTCCTCAGGACCCCACACAGTGCATGTTTTGCAGGTCTCCTCACAGAATCACAAGTGAAATAATTAGCTCCACCTGTGGACCTTTTAAAATGTGTCAGTGAGTAATTAATAAACCAGTGCACTTGCCGGGTTACCTGCAAAACATGCACTGTGTGGGGTCCTGAGGACTGAGTTTGAGAACCACTGGTCTAGTGTTTACCCTTGGCTCCATGGTGGCCAATATAGTCCGTACACACTGAATGATATCGCTAACGCCCGCCCCCGCGCCGCACATTCAGTTTTGAACGATATAATCCAAATTTGACTGCATGAACAGACGACAGAGGGGGTTACACAACACACTAGACAATATACAAGAAAATAGTGTTAACTATATCGTTATCGTGCATATCATTAAAAAAAACTTGTCTACTGTGTACCCACCTTAAGATTTACAGGTAAGCACAATTTACTTCATATAATATTTTTACTGTATGTCTCAATAAGAAACTTTAGGCCTTGGGGTGCCTTAAAAAAATTCTGATACTCTAGGCAGGGTGCCGTGATTCAATGAAATTTTGGGAACCACTGCATTAAGTGAAAAAGAATCTGCAGTTGTCATTATACAGTAGATGGTGTACTGCCACCTGCCATGTTTTTCTGGTATTACGATTGATCAACACATGCTACAGTTGTCAGTGTTGTTTATACATGATCTACTTTCATCTGACTCTGGTATTTGCACAGATTCTCACAGTGCTTTCATGTAGGAACAGAGTACTAATGCGATAGGGTAGGCTTTGCAGGATGCAGCCTGAAAAAAATGTTAAGATGAAGAGGTGTGTGAATATCAGTTAATTTAATCCAGATAAGGTCCTGAAGTCCTTCCAGTGTACCAAGTACTACCACCACTCCCAGATCTGCAGCAATCTGGAGGAACCTAAAACAGTGGAGTAGTTCCCATCCCCTTACAGATGCCCATTAAAATGTAGCTATGAACTGGACCCCTCCAAATGAAACCCATGCAGCCAGATCTCTTTGGTGAAAATCTGGTAGAGTTGGAATACCAACAATAACCATTTTTTCAAAGCCATGAAGTGTACTTGCTTGTAGAAGCAATCCACTGCCACTATGATAGTAATGTTACCTTCAGAGCTGGGGAAGTTGGTGATAAAAATCAGTAAAGACACATGGTATCAGGGAAGTGGTTAGAAGCATCACAAGCCTAGAAGACAGGGTCATAGTCATTAAGCGTGTGCAGAGGTACTGCAGGATTGGATGAAGGGGGCTACACTCTTCCTTACAGATAGTAAACAAAGTTACTGGGAAACCATTTATTCCCTGACGATCGTAAATCATGTCACCATACAGAACCTCCATCTAGCAGCCAGGAACAAAAAACTTTTGATCACTATGAGTCCCTTGGCGAGTGCTACCTTTTAGAGCTGGATCCTATCTAGCAACTGCAAAGAGATAGCATTCACAGAGTCAAACGTGTTATGATCTCACCTTCCATGACGGATCATTCAGAAAAAACTGCTAGGAGAGTGTACTGCCTTGATGTTGTTTACAGGCAGGTAAATTATAATGAAATCAAAGTCTGATTAGTACATTAGTGTCTAATCATTAGTGTCTAATGTGAGTTCATCCTTTTAATCACCTGAATACAGTATACTGCAGGCAGTTGTGTTCAGTGAGGATACAGGAAAAGAATCTTACACTCTCCAGATGGTTTCTCCAATCTGTAGGACCATGGTGATGACTACCAACTTCTAGCTTTCATGTTATAGGTGAACTTAGCAAGCTACTTTATGAAAAAAAAGTGTAGATGTGAAAAATTTCCTTATCAGCATGGCTCCTGCTCCATTCTTGGATGTATCAACAACAAGGTATAGGACAGAAGGGAGACAGGTTACTGGAATATGGACTCAGTAAAGAAATGTATGAAGGTGTTAAAAGCCTTTTGTGTCTTTGGTAGAATTTCTCATAAAATATACCAAATCCACTTACCTGGATTGCTGTTATCCCTTTAGGAACCTGCCAAATCAGCACATTGCAGAGCTTATTCTGTTCTAATTCTATGTCCTGTGTTTGAAGTATGTGCCTGAGGAAGCTCACTCTGGAGCAGTTGGAGGAACACTTCTCCATCTTGGCAAATAATTGATTATCCAGGAAAATCTTCTATTCCTCTCTAATGTGGTTGTGATATTCCTCAATCATGCTGGAAAAAGTTAGTATGTCATCCAGGTAAATGAGAATTTATGTCTCCAGTAGGACCGAAAAGAGGGATTTAAAATATGGAAGACAACTGGTGCATTGCAAAAGTCAGCATGACCCAGCATTGCATGTCCAGTTTGGTGAAGACTGTGGCTTGACAGAGGTTGTTGAAGAGGTCACAGATCGTTAGAGGGGAACTAATTCTTTATAGTGATTTTGTTGAGCCTCTGACAATCCATGCAGAATCTTCACCACAAAAAAAACAAAAAAACCTGGGGATCTGGAATCAAATGTACTACTCACTACAACTTTTTCTGCAGGTAGGTGTTCCTGGTCCTTGTCTCTGGCTCAGACAGTGGGTATTTGGTGAACAATATTGGCATGGTGTCAAGTAGGAAATCGTTTGAGCAGTTTCATTTTATTTGGTATCGTAGTGACTCTGCCTGGTGTTAAAATTGCTGATGAAACTTTGGCACTTGTTAGGTAATCCTTATGGTCCATACACCACCACCAGTCAATACGCTCAAAATCAGCTACAATCACTTGGATGAACAGATCAGATCACCTCAGGAGAATTGGGGTATTGCATTCTTCTGGGACAATAAAATAGTAAACGTTAGTAAAATAAGGGCAGCAATAATTATACAACAGGTGTGAGGAAGTGAAGGAATTGACAGTCTCGGGACATAGACAGAACAAAGAATGGGACTAGAGGAAGAGTGATAGCTGAGACTGAAAAATGAATGAGGCATTTTTGGCTTAAAAAAGACAAATGGGAGAAAGGAGAAGACAGAAAGAGAGAGTGATGGAATTTGAACGCGCCGACAGTAGTTACTGATAGGATTAAATGGTACTTGGGTAAATATAATGAGACATATAGGATCAGTATGTAAAACCGGCGGCCAGGATCTGGCCATCAGTATACCGACAGTGGGATCCCGGCCACCGGTATGCTGGCAGCAGGATGATCGCTAGCAAGCCACTTGCAGGCTCGCTGCTCTCGCCATGCTATGGGCATATTGGTTAGCTGCGCTCGCCACAGGATTTATTCTCACTCTATGGGTGTCGTGCACACCCACAGAGGGGGAAAGCTTGTGGCAGCGAGATTCTGGCAGTGGTATTTCATCGCTAGTCGGGATTCCGGCATCGGCATTGTGACGTCCGGGATCCCGACTAGCGTTATGGTAACCGCTTCCTATATTTACACAGATGAGATCTGGTAAAACGGTGGTCATTTACATTATATTTATATGATCCAATGTTTCCATTTTTTTCAAATTACCTACTTCATAAACACAAATAAGGGCAAAGCAATAAGTTCTACTCCAATAACACACCTAAATGTGACTACAGATTATTGATGAACATAAATGGAAGCAATTTAAAAAATCCTTATTCTATAATTTACCTGAAAAGTGATAGGTTATACATATAGTTAAAACATCACCTTGATCCACATACTGATAGTTGGAATATGGAGGCATAAAAGGAAAAGTTTGAACTCCCTCAACTATAATATGCAGTCCATAGTCATCATTTGATTCAGAATAATGTTTTTGCTTGCTGTTTTGTACTAGATGTTGTTCCCCGGCGCTGCCAAGGTTTTTCTTCTCTCTCTCTGTCCTTCTGTCACTCTCTTTCCTCCTCTTTCTCTTTAGCCCTCCCCCACTCTTTTTCTCCCCTCATTCGCCATCTCTTTTATCCCCTCATTTGTACATTTCTCTTCTCAGCACTTGATTTTATAATATCCTTAGCAATGCATTTTTCCTTTTCATCTTTATTATTGTGTTTTAGAGTATTTTATCTTCTTTATGTGACCTGTGCATTCCTGTGTGCCTTTTTGTGATGGGTAACTATTGGAAATCTAGCAGTGTTTTTGAGACTGTATGTATATGTAATGCCATAACTCTGGGAGGTTTCAGACAGGGTTGCTATAACATCCTTGTCATGGACACACATGATTTACACAGGTTCCGTGACTGGCTGAAATCAAGTTAAATGCAGGCTTGAAGTCAGCCACCCACCAACAGAAACTGTGTAATTCACATTGCACCAAATCTTGGACACCGCGCAGCCTGATCTCACCTCTAATTCATACAATTTTGTATGCAAGTCCTATGGGGCGGCAAATAAAATTGTGCAAGTCCAAGCTACCAAGCTCAGCTGTTGCCACACTAATTCGCAGAGGTGAGAACATTGGGGGTAATTCAGATCTGATCGCAGCAGCAAATTTGTTAGCTAATGGGCAAAACCATGTGCACTGCAGGTGGGGCAGATATAACATGTGCAGAGAGTTAGATTTGGGTGGGTTATTTTGTTTCTGTGCAGGGTAAATACTGGCGGCTTTATTTTTACACTGCAATTTAGGTTTCAGTTTGAACACACACCATCCAAATCTAATCTCTCTGCACATATTATATATGCCCCCCCTGCAGCAGGGCCGTAACTAGCTGTGTGCCAGTGGTGCCTGGCACACAGTGCATCTGCACGGGGTACGCAGTACCGCCGGCAACACCGTAGTTATTGCCGGCTGCAATGTGTTTCCGCAGGGTACAGTCGGGCAGTGCTGTACGGCGGGCGCAGTCTGTGCTACTCTTTCTGTGCCGTCCCTCTACCGCCTGTCCATCACATCCCTCCTCCCCCCATGCGGAGGATACAGTGAGCTGTGGGCAGCAAAGTCCGATCCCACCCCAGCAGCCGGCCCTGATCACCCACTTCCTCCTCCCCACACGGAGGTTACAGTGAGCTGCAGCGCAGGCAGCAATGCCCGATCCCAACTGAAGCCCGATCCCACCTGCAGAGTTAGATTTGGGTGTGGTGAGTTCAATCTGCAATCTAAATTGCAGTGTAAAAATAAAGCAGCCAGTATTTACCCTGCACAGAAACAAAATAACCCAACCAAATCTAACTCTCTCTGCAAATGTTATATCTGCCACCCCTGCAGTGCACGTGGTTTTGCCCAACTGCTAAAAAATTTCCTGCTGCGATCAACTTGGAATTACCCCCATTGTTTTTTATTAAACCAGAGCCCATACATACTAATTACATTATTCACACTATTCACTACTATACATTCCAAATGCTGTGATTAGTGACAATAGGAAGCTGTTTGGCAGCACACACCGAAAACAATGATACACAAACAGGGGAAGCGCGAATAAATATTTATATATATGTTCAGTATGATTTAACAATGGACGGGATGCCAGCGGTTACAAAACCGACAGCGGGGATGCGGTCAAGATGCCGCCGGCCGGAATCCCGGCGGTCGAAACACCGACGCCGGAATCCCGACCGCCACAATCCCGACATATTCTCCCTCCGTGGGTGTCCACGACACCTATAGAGGGAGAATATAATAGTGTGCCGAGCGTAGCGAGGCACCGTGCCCGCAGCATGGCGAGCGAAGAGAGCCCGCAAGGGGCTGCGTCCCCCCTGTCGGGATTGTGTGGTCGGGATTCCGGCGGCATTTAGTACTGATCCCCGACAGCGGCATCCAGTCCTTCAGAATCCGAAAGTCCCCTCTAAAGTCCCCTAACTCTCCTCTGCCCCCTACCCTAACCCTACGTTATGGGTGCCTAAACCTAACCCTCCCTTCCCCACTGCCTAAACCTCACCCTCTCCACATGATGCCTAACCCTAATCTCCCCTTCTTTGTGTCTAAACCTAACAATCCCTCCCGGTACCTAACCCTAACCCCTCTTCTCCTGCCTAAACCTAACCTCCCCCCGCCCCTTGCTGCAGGACACCAGCACGACGCGCTGTCAGGACGATCGGGATACTGGCTGTTGGTACTGCGATGCCGGTTTCCCATGCAGAGTTGGTATGTAGACTCTGGGATTGCGTCCTCCTTCGGAATCCTGACGTAGGTATATCAACTGCCGGGATCCCGCCCATCGGAAAGGTAACTGCTTCCCATATTTATATATGCTTCCCCTTGATGTTGTCCAGACACTGATGGACGAAACGCGTTGGTACTGCCTCCTGATACCTCCTTTAATGGACAGATAAGCCTTTAATGTTTTTAAATCTTATACGTATATTTTCCAGCCATAGTATGTCATTGCGTTATTAAACTTCTGTGTTTTAATTTTCTGTTATTGATGCTGTCTATTTTAATGGGAATAGCTTGTTACCTTAAAAGCTTTGCAAAAATGTGCATTGACACCCTGCATTGTTCTTAAATTGTACGCGCTATGTTGCGCTCTTCTTTTATTACATATTCCACGTTCCCGATGATGGTCATTTTGCGCTTTATTGTTCTCCATTACCTTTGTCTAAATCTAGATGTGTCTACACATCATCTTTTGTTTCAAGAGCTGCCACTCATACAACATATGAGAAGTGTTGAACACATATGATTATCTTAACCTGCTTTTAAGCACTTGGTCTCTAAATTAGAAGCTTGGGATTTTAAACCGTTCATATATCTCGTTAGTACCAGAGCGCCTAGGTCTCTGCTATTATATATATATATATATATATACTTTCGTGTTTTGGTTTTGGCTTGGGGTTGCCAAAACCACCCTTTCGTGTTTTGGTTTTGGATCTGGATGATTTAAAAAAAAAAACCATAAAAACAGCTAAAACCACAGAATTTGGGGGTAATTTTGCTCCTACAGTATTATTAACCTCAATAACAATCATTTCAACTCATTTCCAGTCTATTCTGAACACCTCACACCTCACAATATTGTTTTTAGGCCAAAAGATTGCACCAAGGTAGCTGGATGACTAAGCTAAGTGGACAACACAAACACCTGGCCCATCTAGGAGTGGCACTGCAGTGTTAGACAGGAGGGCAGATATAAAAAAAGGCCCCAAACAGCACATCATGCAAAGAAGAAAAAGAATTGCAATGAGGTAGTTGGATGACTAAGCCAAGCGACACAAACAATTGGCCCATCTAGGCGTGGCACTGCAGTGGCAGACAGGAGGGCAGATATAAAAAAAAAGTCCCCAAGCAGCACATGATGCAAAAAAGAAAAAAGGGTGCACCAAGGTTGCTGTAGGCCTAAGCTAAGCGACACAATCACCTGCCCATCTAGTAGTGTCACGCAGTGGCTGAATGTCGAGAGTGGGCCGCAATTGTTCGGTCCACTGACAGCATCTCCAGCACGCTCCAGTCACTTTAAAAAAAATCTGCAATTGGTGGACTTATACGGCAGTACCCCAGGACTAATACAGCAGTACCCCTCAACTCATACAGCAGTGTCACACAGATAGCACTTTTCAAAAACTAGGCCCCAAACAGCACCTCATGCAAAGATGTCGAAGAGGTTCAATCAGGTAGCTTTATGACTAAGCCTAGCGACACAAACAATTCCAACTAGAATTATACGTCCAAATCACTGGAATTAATTGGCAAGATCACTGTAATTAATAATTATAAATCACTGAAATTAATTGGCAAAATCACTGTAATTATATGTCCAAATCACTGGAATTAAATGGCAAGATCACTGTAATTAATAATTATAAATCACTGGAATTAATTGGCAAGATCACTGTAATTAATAATTATAAATCACTGAAATTAATTGGCAAAATCACTGTAATTATACGTCCAAATCACTGGAATTAAATGGCAAAATCTCGCTATCGCCTGCCTAGTGAAGTGGAATCTAGATGGGATTTGTTACCGGGGACACAATACCTCCATCAATTGTCTAAATCCCACTGCACTAATGGAAGATACCGGACGTACGTCTAACACCAACATATGTGTCAAGGCCTCAGTTATGAGGGCTTCCATCGTCATGTGAAGCTGAACCACTAGCCATGAACATAGGCCATGGCCTCAGCCGTTCCTTGCCACTCCGTGACGTAAATGGCATATTGGCAAGTTTACGTTTCTCCTCAGACGATTTAAATTTCTTTTTTTGGTTCTTTTTACTGAACTTTGGCTTATTGGATTTTACATGCCCTCTACTATCACATTGGGCATCGGCCTTGGCAGACGACGTTGATGGCATTTCATCGTCTATGTCATGGCTAATGGCAGCAGCTTCAGCACTAGGAGTAAGTGGTTCTTCTTGATCTTTCCCTATTTTATCCTCAAAATTTTTGTTCTCCATTATTATTTGGGAGTTATATAAGACAATATGCGGCACAGGAATGACTGGAATGACTGATGGACAGGACACTACCACTGGTCTGATGCAGCACAACACAACAACACTGTAAGGGACTTGTGATTATTGTTGTTGTTATTATTATTATACGGCAGCAGTGGACATAGAGCAGCAGCGTATACCACTGTGAAAGCCTTGTCACTGGAATGACTGATGAGACAGGACACTACCACTTGTCTGATGCAGAACAACACAACACCACTTTATACAGCTACACTGGATATATGGCAACAGACGACACCAACACCGACTGGCTGGACTGATGCAGCACAATACACTACCTACACTGGACTGGACAGCACAAAACAGCACCACTTTATACAGCCACACTGGATATATGGCAGCAAAGGAGACCAACACTGTGACTGATGCAGCACAATACACTGACTACACTGGACTGGACAGCACAACACAGCACCACTTTATACAGCTACACTGGCAGCAGAGGACACCAACACTGTGACTACACTGGACTGGACTGAGCAGCACAACACAGCACAAGACTCACCACCCTCACTTTCCCGCCCCCACACAGACACTGAACACTGAGGACATATCCTCTCAATACACTCTCCGAGACTGGAGTGAAAATGGCCGCGACGCGGGGCTCCTTATATGGAATCCAAATCCTGCAAGAATCCGACAGCGGGATGATGAAGTTTTGCCCCGTACGGGTCTCCAAGTCAGGCGGGAAAACCCGAGCCGGGCTCGGAACCGAACTTGGAGGGCAAAGTCCGGTAGAACCGAACCCGCTAATCTCTAATATATATATATTTCAATCTGAATGTATAGTGTGAAGAGAGGCTCTTCTATCATTATACATGACTATTGATGTTTTCCAGTGAACACAGGCTTATTACAGGTTAAGCCTTATATAAATTCACACCACAATACCTCCCACATTGTTGTCACAGACTTTGTCATATAAGGGTTGATTGAGACCTGATCGCTGTTGTGTGTTTTCTCACAGCGGGCGATCAGGTCCTAACTGCGCATGTGTATGGACAACAACAACGGGCATCGCCGGTCAGCCACGGAATCACTGGCGAATCTATAATGGGTGCAGTGTGTGCGGTGCACACGGGCCCCTGAGTCCAGAGGGGGCCCACACCGCACACACTGCACCCATTATTTCTATACTTACCTTTCCAGCATCCATCGGTGAGGTGTGTTGGCCCCCTTCTCTCCTGTAGCCGTCAGGACTCCTGCGCAGGACTCCGGAAAAATGGCACGGCGGCCATTTTTTGGAGTCCTTTGCATGCGCTGTAGACTCTGGCACTGTGCCAGAGTCTCAGCGCAGACAGCGGCAGTGACGGATATAGGAGAGGAAGGGGCCCACACACGGAGTCTGCACACGGGTCCCCTCCTCTCTAGAAACGCCACTGCACGGGATGGTGCGAAAAATCCAAATGCACGGGCGTTCGCAAGGTGATTGACAGGAAGAGGCCGTTTGTGGGTGGTAACTGACCATTTACAGGGAGTGTCCGGAAAAACGCAGGCGTGTCCAAGCGTTTTCAGGGAGGGTGTGTAACGTCAGCTCCGGCCCCAATCAGCCTCTTCTCATCGCACTGGAGGAGTAAGCACTGGGCTGCGCAGAGACTGCACAAAGTGGATATTTGCAGCTCTGCATACACATGGGATTGCAAACTTGCACGGCGAATTTACACTCCCCCTGGAGCCAGCGACAATCCGAACACAGGACAGCAAAATTAGCAGCATGGCAATCAGGTCTGAATCAGACCCATACTTAAATGACAAAATTTAATGTGACATTGGGCTGAAATGTGAATAATTGTGTATGTGCTAAACCAACTTTCTTCCGAAAAATGATACATATTACCTGGTGCTGAACTTGGGAACTATTCATTCTGAATAAAAACAAGCAAAGCACATTTACAGACTCATTAGAAACTGTTAGTTAGAAGAGCTGCCACTTCCTATTGTAGTTCTTTCAGGACAATATGAAAAAAGAAAAAGAGAAAAACCCAACAAATCAGCCTTTTTTATTACTAATGTTGCTATGGATTCAACTCCCATTAAAGTTAACCACACAAAAAAAAAGAAAAAAAATGTAGACAATATGGAGAGCTGAGAGCGTTGGATAGAGCCAATAAGTAGTTTTCTTATCTCCAATGTGTACAGTGAGATACTGTATATGTTTTAATCTTTTTTTTAACATTAAGGTGCAGATTTATCAACAAGTTTTATCATATGCAATGAGTTTTAAAACTTGTTGCGTGTGAAATGGTGCTACAGCCAATCAGCTCCCAACTGTCAGTTTTAAACACGTCGGGAGCTGATTGGCTAGAGCACCACTTAACATGGCAACTAAATAAATAGCATAGGAAATGTCTCATGGATGCATGTGCACCAGGTTCTGGTGCATAGATTCAGGGGCTTGGATGCGGTGGGCAACGCCATCTTTAGAAGGTGTTACCCAATCGAAGCCTATGGCAGTGCCGGATTAAAGGGGGAAGTGGGGTGGGGTGGCAGGGGGTAAGTACCCCCGGGCCCAGCAATCTCAGGGGCCCCCCAGCCAGACCTGCATTACAGGGTTGATTCTACTTCTCTCCTTGCTTCACTACCAGCAGCAGACTCCCAGCAGCAGCGGAAGCTGCTGGTAGAGCTGCTGCTGACTGCGGATCCTGGAGAAAAGTAGAATTGTCCTGATGCCTCCACCTCACCTGTATCCGTACCCACGTCGGGAGGCGGCACTGTGTTCTCCCCTATTATTCCTGCATCGCCGGCTAATACTTGCAGATGCCAGTGCTGTACATCTGCTGTTGGGGCTGCGGGGAGGACGGGAAGCTGCCTGACTGGGTGCACTCTTATCAATCAGCAGAGATCAGTGTTTAAAGATAGGAGGGTTGTTAAATATATTTTATAAAGTGAAAGTGAAGTTAATTAAATATATACAAGGGGGGGATCATTAAATATTTAAGGGGTGGGGGATCATATGAAAGGTATGGGGAGGATTATTATTATATAAAGGGTGAATGTGATGAGTTGCTGGGAGGAGGAAAGAGACATCTCTCTCTGTCTGTCTCTCTCTCTCTAATATATATATATATATATATATATATATATATATATATATATATATATATATTATTAGGCATGGTAAATATCCCCACTCCTATATATATATATATATATATATATATATATATATATACATACACACACACACATATATGTATATATATATATATATATATATATATATATTTATTTTATTACATAGTGATAAAAGAGGCATCAAATTTACAAAAACACATACACAAATCTCATGACTTCCAATACATTGAATACTAAGCCACCAAAGCTAACAATCAGATGGCATAGTATATTGATTACAAACAAACACAAATAATTACTCTCTTGCGCTATACTAAAATATATGATATGGCTGACAATAATATCAAAACTTCTATTCATTTAGTATACTAAAATTTTTTATTTGTAAGTGAAGAAATAACCCAATATAAAACGAGACCGGTCTTAATATCATAAAAACCTTTGAATAAGAAAAGTAGATTTATAATTTTTGTTCTACACTATAAGGAGGTGGACTTAAGCATAATCTGTGCACAGAATTATATAGACTATCTCTGTAAATATACAACTCAGTCCATAAATAAAAGTCAATAGTTAACTCGTAACAGCTGCCAGTGGAACCCGTATATTGATTCAGTATCAGCAAATTGTTACTTTAAATCATAGTTCCTTTACAAAAGTAACCATCCGATACAACACATTTGGCTATATGAGAGCCGCTCCCAGCAGAATCTTACGTGAAGCTAAAGCTGATGCAGTCAGCAGAACGAGGATCCCAGTAATTACCACGGTGGTTTCTGGCTGTAGGGAGAGCGGCACCTGAACTGGCGCCTGCCCTGAAGAGTCTTGCACGACTTCTGTGCTCCCCGGATCCACACCTCTACGTGCCGTATCCAGGCACCGCTGGGCGGCTTCTTTCCTCCCGGCAATACTACTTAGTGGCAACAAATGGATGAAAGCTGATGTAAAGTACGGGTCCAATTCAAGCAGGGGTCCAAATCCAAAGCTTCTGATGCGTTTCGCTCCTCCCACAGGGGCTTTATCAAAGAATGATTTTAAACAATTCCAGGACCCTTTTTATAGGAATAATGTTAAATCCTATTGGTGCATCCGATGGTGAATATAAAACACCTGTTGCTACACCTGCTCAGCCACCTACTAGTCCAACCTCCTTAATTAGACCTACAAAGGTTTCTATACACCCAATATATAATAGGTGTACAAAAATCCTTCTAACGAATAAATGCAATTAAATACAAAAAATAAATCAATATACTATAATATATATATCTCCAAAGATACATGTCTCAATGCCCGCTCTAACTCTAATCTCCGCTAACATACATTCAAAATTCTTCCATAATAATTAATAGAAAAAGATCGTGAACCTATAAAATAATTCTATTTATTATTTATTGAAGTATAAAAATTACATCCTAACGGTGAATCGAACCAGCTACCTCATCCTTCATATACCATTACACTACCATTACTCCATCAGTATTTCTCAATGTTATTGGTCTCTACCCTACCTATATAGAGTGTACTTCCATCATCTTAATAATATATGAATATAATGTGGTATGTATTCTTAAGAACTTATATATCATTTGGTTCCCGATTTAATAGAAATCAATATACATCCATATAGGATGCTGGTTAGTACACAAAATAAAATGAAACCAAAAAAATCATATCTCCCCACTCCACGGACTGAACCCTAGACCTATCCCTTCACAGTCAGTTACTCTACAACTCCTCTATCATCTACTTTCTATATACCCAAAAGAATGTCAAGCCTTATCAATATGATTGAGATTATTCACTTATATGCTGCTCCCTTAGATAACATCCTATAATAAAAACTGATACAGCTATAATCCTAGGTCATCCAAACTAACATACCTCAAGCTTAATAGATCACTAAATTACCATATATAGTGTTCACTCAACTCTGATTCAAACCATATTTCATGCTTGTAATATTTATAATACCTATACCACCAAGTGGTTGTGTCATTGCACACACTTTCTCTCTTCTCATGCCAAATCAGTAATTCTTTCATACCCCCTATCGATGTCCATAACATTAATTAACCCTATAGTGCTATCGATCTCTACTATCCTAATAGAGGAAATCCTTACTACATTAAGTGAATAAAATATCAACCTAACTAATTATACTGATACTCCACGGCACCTACACTCACCACCCCCACCACCCCTTAAATTCGATAGTATAAATATAGTATAATTAAATTACCCTTATTTGATCATTAATCCCCCCTCAAATAAGGGATGTATATTGATTTCTATTAAATCGGGAACCAAATGATATATAAGTTCTTAAGAATACATACCACATTATATTCATATATTATTAAGATGATGGAAGTACACTCTATATAGGTAGGGTAGAGACCAATAACATTGAGAAATACTGATGGAGTGATGGTAGTGTAATGGTATATGAAGGATGAGGTAGCTGGTTTGATTCACCGTTAGGATGTAATTTTTATACTTCAATAAATAATAAATAGAATTATTTTATATGTTCACGATCTTTTTCTATTAATTATTATGGAAGAATTTTGAATGTTTGTTAGCGGAGATTAGAGTTAGAGCGGGCATTGAGACATGTATCTTTGGAGATATATATATTATAGTATATTGATTTATTTTTTGTATTTAATTGCATTTGTTCGTTAGAAGGATTTTTGTACACCTATTATATATTGGGTGTATAGAAACCTTTGTAGGTCTAATTAAGGAGGTTGGACTAGTAGGTGGCTGAGCAGGTGTAGCAACAGGTGTTTTATATTCACCATCGGATGCACCAATAGGATTTAACATTATTCCTATAAAAAGGGTCCTGGAATTGTTTAAAATCATTCTTTGATAAAGCCCCTGTGGGAGGAGCGAAACGCATCAGAAGCTTTGGATTTGGACCCCTGCTTGAATTGGACCCGTACTTTACATCAGCTTTCATCCATTTGTTGCCACTAAGTAGTATTGCCGGGAGGAAAGAAGCCGCCCAGCGGTGCCTGGATACGGCACGTAGAGGTGTGGATCCGGGGAGCACAGAAGTCGTGCAAGACTCTTCAGGGCAGGCACCAGTTCAGGTGCCGCTCTCCCTACAGCCAGAAGCCACCGTGGTAATTACTGGGATCCTCGTTCTGCTGACTGCATCAGCTTTAGCCTCACGTAAGATTCTGCTGGGAGCGGCTCTCATATAGCCAAATGTGTTGTATCGGATGGTTACTTTTGTAAAGGAACTATGATTTAAAGTAACAATTTGCGGATACTGAATCAATATACGGGTTCCACTGGCAGCTGTTACGAGTTAACTATTGACTTTTATTTATGGACTGAGTTGTATATTTAGAGAGATAGTCTATATAATTCTGTGCACAGATTATGCTTAAATCCACCTCCTTATAGTGTAGAACAAAAATTATATATCTACTTTTCTTATTCAAAGGTTTTTATGATATTAAGACCGGTCTCGTTTTATATTGGGTTATTTCTTCACTTACAAATAAAAAAAAATATTATACTAAATGAATAGAAGTTTTGATATTATTGTCAGCCATATCATATATTTTAGTATAGCGCAAGAGAGTAATTATTTGTGTTTGTTTGTAGTTTATTGCACTTGTTGATTCTAGTGCATATAGATTGACCTGCTAACCCCAGGTCATAAACCCTCCTGCGGCTGATTTATATCAGTATCATCTATAAAGTATTTTAAAATAGTATTAGTGCCTGGTTTAAGTGTGTGTTTTTGTGGCATAGTATATTGATTAACCTTATGACATTCAATCAATTTTTTTTGTATAAAGAAGAAGAAAAGAAGTGGGGGAAAGAAAGAAAGAAAGAAAGAAAGAAAGAAAGAAAGAAAGAAAGAAAGAAAGAAAGAAAGAAAGAAAGAAAGAAAGAAAGAAAGAAAGAAAGAAAGAAAGAAAAAGAGGGGGACCACCATGAGAGACCGAATTACCTTATCAACCGCTTATCATACAAAAAAACACTTTTTTTTCCAGTATAATTTAAATATACATTCACATATACCAGCCGCGGTCACCAATAGACCAATTTGTACTTCAGATTTTAAGTGCAGTACAATTATTATACATAAACCAAGGTTCCCAAATTGTAGTAAATCTGTCCCATCTATCGTGCAGTGATGCAGTGATCTTCTCCATAGTACAGATAAACCAAAGTTTAGCCATTACCATGCTTAACGGTGGAGGTGCGAGGATTTTCCATCATTTAGCCACTGTACATCTAGCTGCGTTAAGAACATGGTGAATAAGCTTATTAACATATTCATTAAGACCATCAATAGGAAAACTCAATTACGCAGACCAGGGGCTAAGTGAAATTAAGATATTAAAAATATTTCCTAAAACTGACTCAACTTGACCCCAAAATATGCTCATTTTGGGACATTTCCAATAAATATGTATAGTCACCAATTTGGCCACATAGCCTCCAACACAGAGGGGAGGATGCGTGGGAGATCTTATTTAACCTTAAAGGAACCAAATGCCATCTAGTATAAAGCTTATATAGATTCTACTTAATTGAAGAGAAAATAGATGATTGTGCTACATTCTGCCTAATGAGCTTCCACGCATCCTCCTGCAGAGGAGGTCCTAAATCAATCTCCAACTTAATTTCATGGGAAATAATACCTTCGTGTTTGGCAGAACATAATAAACCAAGTACAGAGATAATACCGCGTCTCATTGGTGTGTAGAGACACAATTTTTCAAAAGAGTTTAACTGCCAGAGGGGGTAATTCAGAGTTGATCTCAGCAGCAAATTTGTTAGCAGTTGGGCAAAACCATGTGTACTGCAGGGGGGGGGGGGGGGGGGGGGGCAGATATAACATTTGCAGAGAGAGTAAGATTTGGGTGGATTATTTTGTTTCTGTGCAGGGTAAATACTGCCTGCTTTATTTTTACACTGCAATTTAGATTTCAGTTTGAACACACCCCACCTTAATCTAACCCTCTCTGCAAATGTTATATCTGCCACACCTGCAGTGCAAATGGTTTTGCCCAACTGCTAACAAATTTGCTGCTGCGATCAACTCGGAATCACCCCCAGAGAACCTTTTCCTTGGGAACAGACTATAAATAAGAGTGAAGTTGTAAGTATTCAAAAAACACAGGGCGAGGTGTGACTTCAAAAGGGATCCTGGAGGATAATCCGGGTTATCCCAAATTGAAGTAATGGGAGATGGACTTGAGGATATGCCATAATGTTGGGTGCAAAGAGACCACACAGAGCAAGTAAGTTTAGTTGTCGGAGTACATACTTTCAGCGCTGGATGTTAATTGGCTGCAGAAAAAAGGGAAGCTAATGTAGATACTTTGGTTTTTGCCAATTCTATTTGTATCCATAGTAAAGTAACAGATTGTGGGAACCAAATAAGAGCTTGGCTTAAATGGGTCGCTTGATAATATCTTTTGATATCTGGCAGCCCTCTACCCCCACTTAGTGGGTGTCTAATTAAAATAGAAGTTTTAAGCCTAGATGGTTTGTCATATAAATTTAAGTATGTCCCTTTGCAACCGACTCAAGGCCTCCTTTGGAACATGCACTGGTATTGTTTGTATCAAATATAACAATCTAGGCAATACGTTCATCTTTATTGCAACTATGCGGCCAAACCAAGTAATTATATGTGATCTCCAGGCTTGTAAATCAGCTGTAATAGTATTAAAAAGAGCTGGAAATTTTTCTTTATATAGAAAACCATAGAAATGCGTAATATATATTCCTAAATATTTTATTTTCGTAGTACGCCATGTAAAGTTAAAGTTTCTGGCTAATAAGGCCCTATGATCCTCCTCAACTTATAGGGGGAGAGCTTCAGATTTAAGAAAATTAATGCAATAACCTGATATATTGCAAAATAAAAGGGAACACTAAAATAACACATCCTAGATCTGAATGAATGAAATATTCTTATTAAATACTTTGTTCTTTACATAGTTGAATGTGCTGACAACAAAATCACACAAAAATCACACAAAAATGAGCAATGGAAATCAAATGTATTAACCCATGGAGGTCTGGATTTGGAGTCACCCTCAAAATTAAAGTGGTAAAACACACTACAGGCTGATCCAACTTTGATGTAAAGTCCTTAAAACAAGTCAAAATGAGGCTCAGTAGTGTGTGTGGCCTCCACGTGCCTGTATGACCTCCCTACAATGCCTGGGCATGCTCCTGATGAGGTGGTGGATGGTCTCCTGAGGGACCTCTTCCCAGACCTGGACTAAAGCATCCGCCAACTCCTGGACAGTCTGTGGTGCAATGTGGCGTTGGTGGATGGAGCGAGACATGATGTCCCAGATGTGTTCAATTGGATTCAGGTCTGGGGAACGGGCGGGCCAGTCCATAGTATCAATGCCTTTGTCTTGCAGGAACTGCTGACACACTCCAGCCACATGAGGTCTAGCACTGTCTTGCATTAGGAGGAACCCAGGGCCAACCGCACCAGCATATGGTCTCACAAGGGGTCTGAGGATCTCATCTCGGTACCTAATGGCAGTCAGGCTACCTCTGGCGAGCACATGGAGGGCTGTGCGGCCCCCCAAAGAAATGCCACCCCACACCGTTATTGACCCACTGCCAAATGGTCATGCTGGAGGATGTTGCAGGCAGCAGAACGTTCTCCTTGGCGTCTCCAGACTCTGTCACGTCTGTCACATGTGCTCAGTGAGAACCTGCTTTCATCTGTGAAGAGCACAGGGCGCCAGTGGCGAATTTGCCAATCTTGGTGTTCTCTGGCAAATGCCAAACGTCCTGCACGGTGTTGGGCTGTAAGCACAATCCCCACCTGTGGACGTCGGGCCCTCATACCACCCTCATGGAGTCAGTTTCTGATCGTTTGAGTAGACACATGCACATTTGTGGCTTGCTGGAGGTCATTTTCCAGGGCTCTGGCAGTGCTCCTCCTGTTCCTCCTTGCACAAAGGCGGAGGTAGCGGTCCTGTTGCTGGGTTGTTGCCCTCCTACGGCCTCCTCCACGTCTCCTGATGTACTGGCCTGTCTCTGGGTAGCGCCTCCATGCTCTGGACACTACGCTGACAGACACAGCAAACCTTCTTGCCACAGCTCGCATTGATGTGCCATCCTGGATGAGCTGCACTACATGAGCCACTTGTGTGGGTTGTACGGAGGTCATACAGGCACGTGGGGGCCACACACACTACTGAGCCTCATTTTGACTTGTTTTAAGGACATTACATCAAAGTTGGATCAGCCTGTAGTGTGTTTCTCCACTTTAATTTTGAGGGTGACTCCAAATCCAGACCTCCATGGGTTAATAAATTTGATTTCCACTGATAATTTTTGTGTGAATTTGTTGTCAGCACATTCAACTATGTAAAGAACAAAGTATTTAATAAGAATATTTAATTCATTCAGATCTAGGATGTGTTATCTTAGTGTTCCCTTTCCCTTTATTTTTTTGAGCAGTGTATATAATATATATATATATATATATATATATATATATATATATACACATACATACACACGTGTGTGTGTGTGTGTGTGTGTGTGTGTGTGTGTGTATGTATGGAGTGTTCTTAAAAAAATGGATATACTGTATTTATACATCTAATTGTCTTATGTTTTAAATCACACATTTCTTAGCAGTCATACCCAGGATTAGAACCCATCACTTGTTACACTAACAGCAGACATTTACTGATTGAGCTATTTGCTCCTGTAGCGGAAGCATGAGAATTCTATCTATATGAAGTTACGTGTAATTGTTAGAGAAATAACTTCATATAGTTAAAATTCTCATATTTCCTATACAGGAGCAAACAGCTTCATCAGTAAGGTGTCAGCTTCCAGTGTAATAGGTTGTGGTTGTGATACTTGTAAAATGTGTATATATTCAGTATAATAAAAAGGGTGTGATTTGTAAGGTGCATGGACCAGTGAGGAAGTCGGCCACTAAAAAGACAGCGACAGCTATCAATTAACTTAATTCAATGGTGTCACAGAATGGGAGGAGAGGTGCCCCCCTTCAGAGCAGGAGCCCGGCGGCAGATGACTCCGTTGCCTCACAGAGTTCTGCCTCTGTCTATATTCTAGTATATATTTTACGTGCAAAAGAAAAATAAGTATAGTCCTAACCTAGAGGATCATTAAGTCTCCAAGAATCAAACAGTAGTTGATTTTTTAAAAGCAAATCTAGTGCTTTAGAGTTCCGCTCATTAATATGAATTTGGGAATTAAGGAGTGAATGGGAGCAATCCAATCTGTGATGGATAATCGTATTAAAATCCCCAGCCACTATAATATCACCTTTCCTATAAAGAGAGATTTTAGCATCTAACAAAGAAAAAAGAAGAGGATTGGTTAATGTTCGGGGCATGTACATTAACTAGTGTAATCGGAAAGTTATTTAATTTACCCACTACTATAAGAAATCTGCCTTTTTTTATCCCGGACTATCTTATCTGCATCCAGATGTAAATGAACCGCTACCATTATAGCTACCCCCTGCTTTTTATGCAAGTGGTCACACGCATACAAAACGACAGGGTAGTGTATTGAATGCAATCCAGGGTGTGCCATGCCACATAAATGTGTCTCCTGGATAAACACTAAGGGCTAGATGTAACAGGGTGCGATTTTTTTAGGTGTCTAAAAAATCGCACCAAATTACACGTTTGTAATAGAGATGTGCGGTGGGCACTTTTCGTGTTTTGTGTTTTTTTTGCTTTTGCTTCTGGTTCCATGCTCGTGTTTGGATCTGAATTGGTTTTGCCAAAATGACCCTTTCGTGTTTTGGTTTTGGATCTGATGATTTTTGAAAAAAACATAAAACAGCTAAAATCACATAAATTGGGGGTAATTTTGATCCTACGGTATTATTAACCTCAATAACATTCAATTCCACTCATTTCCAGTCTATTCTGAACACCTCACACCTCACAATATTGTTTTTAGGTCAAAAGTTTGCACTGAGGTGGCTGGATGACTAAGCTAAGCGACACAAGTGTGCGGCACAAACACCTGGCCCATCTAGGAGTGGCACTGCAGTGGCAGACAGGATGGCAGATTTAAAAAATAGGCCCCAAACAGCACATAATGCAAAGAAGAAAAACAGGTGCAATGAGGTAGCTGGATGGCTAAGCTAAGCGACACAAATGTGCGGCACAAACACCTGGCCCATCTAGGAGTGGCACTGCAATGGCAGACAGGATGGCACTTAAAAAAACTAGGCCCCAAACAGCACTAAATGCAAAGAAGAAAAAGAGGTGCAATGAGGTACAGTAGCTGTAGAAAAAAAGATTACACCAAGGTATATTCGGGCGCTAAGGTATGAGATCCTCTGTCAAGCTGCAGCCAAAAGATAGGGGATGTCACTCGCATATATATATAAAGTATAAACCAGATTGAGGCTGTGCTATATTTGAATTTAAACAACACTAGCTGATTTCAAATGAATAATTTAAAAAAATAGCAATTTAATAAAAATAACGAATGCATACATAAAACATATAACATTAATTGATGTACAAATTTAAGAAGGTTATATATTACCCCGGGTAATGGGTCAGGAGGTATATAGTTGAGTCAATAAAAGAATCCGTTCCAAAAAGTTCCATTTAGCAAAGTAAAGTGCAGTGTGGCAAGAGTCTCTTGGAAGTGAGGAGAGTCCAATAAATGTTGTAGTATCCAATGCACCATTAAAGGGAATGGCAGATGTACAGTCCCATTTGATTAGTGGGTTCCTCATGCATTACGGTGGCGATAAGGTGTTGGCAACCTCTCTGAGACTTTTCTGGTGGATAGATAAGTGCCATCTCCTGCACCACCAAATTAACTGTATGTGCAAAACATGGGACGTGCTGCAATTTGCCCATATGTAATGCACGCACTATATTGGTGGCATTGTCCGATATCACAATTCCTCAGGAGAGTCTAATTGGGGTAAGCCATTGTGCGATGATGTCTCTCAGTTTCCATAAGGGGTTGCCAGCGGTGTGCCTCTTACGAAAAGCGGTGATACATAGCGTAGCCTGCCTAGGAACGAGTTGACGTTTGCGAGATGCTGCTACTGGTGCCGCTGCTGTTGTTGCTGCGGTAGGCAATACATCTACCCAGTGGGTTGTCACAGTCATATAGTCCTTAGTCTGTCCTGTTCCACTTGTCCACATGTCCGTGGTTAAGTGGACAGTGGGTACAACTGCATTTTTTAGGACACTGAGGACACTTTTTCTGATGTCTCTGTACATTCTCGGTATCCCCTGCCTAGGGAAGTGGAACCTAGATGGGATTTGGTACCTCCATCAATTCTGTAAGTCCCACTGAACTAATGGCGGATACCGGAGGCACGTCTAACACCAACATAGCTGTCAAGGCCTGAGTTATCCGCTTTGCAACAGGATGACTGCTGTCATATTTCATTTTCATCTTCCTCACAAAGGACTGTTGGACAGTCAATTGCTTACTGGAAGTAGTACAAGTGGTCTTCAGACTTCCCCTCTGGGATGACGATCGACTCCCAGTAGCAACAACAGCAGCGGCAGCTACAGCAGCAGTTGGCGTACCATTCAAGGATCCTCCAGAGGAATCCTGGATAGGAGAGGACACCAGTGACATGGCCTGCAGGACTACTGACGTTCCTGACTGAGGAGGAAGTTGACGTTGAGGGAGTTGGTGGTGTGGCTTGCAGGAGCTTGGGTACAAGAGGAAGAAGGGATTTAGGTGACAGTAAACTGCTTACACTCTTATCTAAAGTTTCTGAACTTGACACTGACTTCTGATGTGCAGGTGACGTATTAGGGAGGATGTTTCTAGGTGGTTAATGTCCTTACTCCTACTTATTATAGATTGACAGAGGCAACATACGGCTTGACACCTGTTGTCCGGCTTTGTGGAGAAATAATTCCACACCGAAAAAGTGGCTTTTTTGGTATTTTGCACAGGCATCACAATGGGCTTATTCATCCCACAGACAAAAGGTGTCTTCCCCGGTGCCTGATTTAAACAAACCACATCACAATCAGAATCCTCATCGTCAACTTCCTCCTCAGCACCAGCAACACCCATATCTTCATCCTGGTGTACTTCAACAGTGACATCTTCAATTTGAATATCAGAAACTGGACTGTGGGTGCTACTTCCAGCACTTGCAGAGGACGTGCAAATGCTGGAATGAGCCACCTCTTCCCATCCAGTGTTGGGAAGGTCAGGCATCGCAACCGCCTTCACACTTGGACTCTCCTTGGGGATTTTTGATACCATCTTAGAACGCACAGTTCTTTGCTGTGCTTTTGCCACCTTAACTCTTATAATTTTTCTAGCGGAAGGATGAGGGCTTCCATCATCATGTGAAGCTGTACCACTAGTCATAAACATAGGCCAGGGCCTTAGCCGTTCCTTGCCACTCTGTATCGTAAATGGCATATTGGCAAGTTTACGTTTCTCCTCAGACCATTTAAATTATTTTTTGTGATCTTTTTACTGAACTTTGACTCTTTGATTTTACATGCCCTCTACTATCACATTGGGCATCGTCTATGTCATGACTAGTGGCAGCAGCTTCAGCACTAGGAAGAAGTGATCTTGATCTTTCCCTATTTTATCCTCCACATTTTTGTTTTCTAATTTTTTTCTGGAGTTATATAACAATATGCGGTACAGGAGAGCATACCTCTACACCACACAGGGCAAACCCTGTGAAAATTATTTAGATTAAATATTAATAACCCCTTTATTTGGAGTAAATATTATACAGCACAGGACAGCACCACTGAACTTTTATGGCAGCATCACTGGACTGGACTTATACGGCAGTATCACTGGAATTATATGGCAGTACCACTGGAATTATATGGCAGTACCACTGGACTGGATTTATATGGCAGTATCACTGGATTTATACGCCAGTATCACTGGAATTATACGGCAGTATCACCGGAATTATACGGCAGTACCACTGGATTTATACGGCAGTACCACTGGACTGGATTTATACAGCAGTATAACTGGATTTATATGCCAGTACCACTGGAATTATACAGCAGTATCACTGGAATTATACGACAGTACCACTGGACTTATATGGCAGTACCACTGGACTGGATTTATACAGCGGTATCACTGGATTTATATGCCAGTACCACTGGAATTATATGGCAGCATTACTGGAATTATACGGCAGTATCACTGGAATTATACGGCAGTACCACTAGACTGGATTTATACGGCAGTATCACTGGACTTATACGCCAGTACCACTGGAATTATACGGCAGTATCACTGGAAATATACGGCAGTACCACTGGACATATATGGCAGTATCACTGGACTGGATATATACGCCAGTACCACTAGATTAATATGGCAGTACCACTGGACATATATGACAGTATCACTGGACATATATGGCAGTATCACTGGACTGGATTTATACGGCAGTACCTCTGGATTTATACAGCAGTACCAGTGGACATATACAACAGTATCGCTGGATTTATACGGCAGTACCACTGGACATATATGGCAGTATCACTGGACTGGATTTATACGGCAGTATCACTGGAATTATATGGCAGTACCCCTGGAATTATATGGCAGTACCACTGGACTGGATTTATATGGCAGTATCACTGGATTTATACGCCAGTATCACTGGAATTATACGGCAGTATCACCGGAATTATACGGCAGTACCACTGGATTTATACGGCAGTACCACTGGACTGGATTTATACAGCAGTATAACTGGATTTATACGCCAGTACCACTGGAATTATACAGCAGTATCACTGGAATTATACGCCAGTACCACTGGACTTATACGGCAGTACCACTGGACTGGATTTATACGGCAGTATCACTGGATTTATATGCCAGTACCACTGGAATTATATGGCAGCATCACTGGAATTATACGGCAGTATCACTGGAATTATATAGCAGTACCACTGGACTTATACGACAGTACCACTAAACTGGATATATACGGCAGTATCACTGGACTTATACGCCAGTACCACTGGAATTATACGGCAGTATCACTGGAAATATACGGCAGTACCACTGGACATATATGGCAGTATCATTGGACTGGATTTATACACCAGTACCACTAGATTAATATGGCAGTACCACTGGACATATATGGCAGTATCACTGGACTGGATTTATACGGCAGTACCTCTGGATTTATACAGCAGTACCAGTGAACATATACAACAGTATCACTGGATTTATACGGCAGTACCACTGGACATATATGGCAGTATCACTGGACTGGATTTATACTCCAGTACCACTGGACATATACGGCAGTACCACTGGACATATACGGCAGTATCACTGGAATTATATGGCAGTACCACTGGACATATTCGGCAGTATCACTGGACTGGATTTATACGCGAGTGCCACTGGATTTATATGCCAGTACCACTGGACATATACGACAGTACCACTGGACATATACGGCAGTATCACTGGAATTATACAGCAGTAACACTGGACATATACGGGAGTATCACTGGACTGGATTTATACGCCAGTACCACTAGATTTATACGGCAGTACCATTGGACATATACGGCAGTATCACTGGATTTATACGGCAGTACCACTGGTCATATACGGCTGTATCGCTGGACTGGATTTATATGCCAGTACCGCTGGAATTATATGGCAGTACCACTGGACATATACGGCAGTATCATTGGATTTATACGCCAGTACCACTGGACATATACGGCAGTATCACTGGAAATATACGGCAGTACCACTGGACATATACGGCAGTACCAGTGGACATATATGGCAGTACCAGTGGACATATATGGCAGTACCAGTGGACATATACGGCAGCACAGGGACACCACCACTGGACTGATGCAAGATAACAGCACCACTGCAATGGACTGGACTTACACAGCAGCACTGGACATATGGCAGCAGAGGACACCACCACTGTGACTGGACTGATGCAGCACAAGACACTACCACTGAAAAGATGCAGGACACTGAGAACGGAGACACGTCCTCTCTCTACACTCTCCAATGCCGGAGTGAAAATGGCGGCGACGCACAGCTCCTTATATGGAATCCAAACCCAGCAAGAATCCGACAGCGGGATGATGACATTTTGCCTCGTTCTGGTTTCTGAGTCAGGCAGGAAAACCAGAGCCTGACTCGGATCCGGACTCGGGTAGTGAAGTTCGGGCGGGTTCGGTTCTCAGGGAATCGAACCCACCATTTCATCTCTCTATTACTAAAAATCACACATATAATATTGTGCGAATTTTAAGGATAAAACAGAATTCACATGCGATGTTTGGTGATTTTTTAGTAAAGGAAACATGCGATTTTTAGTAATAAAAACATGCGGTTTTTATGACTACAGTGTGATCCGTGCATCCTCCTGTGTGGAACAGTAAAGAAAGTGTTAAAAAACACAACGACGTACATTATCCCCCCGGGCTCTTTGAGCCGGTCCTGGTTGCAAAAATACGGGGGAAAAATTGACTGAGGTTCCCCGTATTTAAACAACCAGCACCAGACTCTTGGACAGGTCCTGGTTCCAAAAATACGAGGGACAAAAGAAGTAGGGGTCCCTCATATTTTTGAAAGCAGCACCGGGCTCCACTAACCAGGGAGGTGATGCCGCAGGGAGACACTTTTATAGGTCCCTGCGACCAAAGCATCACAAACCCCCCAACTAGTCACTCCTGGCCGGCGTTCCCTGGGGGAGTGGAGAACCACAAGTACCAGCATGCAGAGAATTAAAGGGCCCTCTGGTACATTTATTTCCACAACAAAAGAAATACCCCCAAAAAGAGAAGACACACACACCTTGAAAGTAAAAGTTTAGTTACACACTTACACACTCACACACACTTACCTACATCCCATGCCGCCATCCACGTCCCATTGTCCAAGTAGAATCCATTAGGGTACATGTTTTAACAAAAAATATACTCTCCAAAAATCCTGTGAAGATCTGTCCTCTTGATCTATGTAGGCATCCCAGGGGTTAAAAAAAAATGCATTACCCCCGAACAAATGAACATGTAGAAGTGTATGTGTAAACACACACTTCTACTACGCGAATTAGGACCCTCTACTGATAGTAATATTAATAGAGGGTCCCGCCATCAATCAGGAGCCGCTGCAGCAGCTTCATTATTGGCTCTATGTTGCTTGGGTGCAGCCAATAGCGGCTTCCCCAGTGTAATTAATGGAGACACTATGCTCCATTCATTACTAGGCTGTGTGATGCTTAATTGATGGAACTGCAAGGGTCAGCATCAACTGACCTTGTGGTTTGTGGGGAAATCACAAGGTCAATTGATACTGACCCTTGCGGTTACATCAACTACATCAAACCCTTGCGGTTACATCCACTCTGGTGGTAAATCAGGTAGTAGATGTTGAAATAAACAGATCAAATAATGCTCCAGTTGGGCTAGTTCCATTGACTCAGGAATGTTCTTAATACGCAAATTATTTCATCTAGCCCTATTTTCCACTTCCCCTTGTTGATCTTGAAGCAGATGAATATCCTCCTGCATAACGTACATGGAGCGTTCTATATCCTGTTGGAATTGAACCACCTCATCAACTTTATGCTCCACCTCATTTGTATGTGCTCCCAATTCTGAGACATCCTCCTTTAAACCAGAGACTGATTTTTGAATCTCAGAGTGAAATGCCTTTTTAATCAATTTCATTTCTGCCAAAATCGAATCTAAACTATCTTTCATGGATGTATCAGGAGAGTTGATCTCTTCCTTAGTCCGAGGCCACTGCTGGCTGAGATGCTGAAGGCTGTTTGTTAGACCCTGGTTTAATTTTAGAGATAAATGTAGTTAAATCTGCAGGGAGAGTTGCCTTACGAGGTTTAGGCACTGTTTGCTCGAGAGAAAACCAAAATGTCTACTGCTGTTGAGTGTCTTAAGAGCACATTTATAGTCTCCAATTATATGTTAGTACCCACAGCACATAGTATTCCCTGGATTTTTACCTAATAAATGCTGTTCCGACTTTTCCTAATAAGTGCTGTTCAGGCTCACCCCTGCTTAACTTCCAAGATCAGATGATACTGGGGATATCCAATATTTCCTGTATGGTAAGGTTGTAAATTGGAGATATTAAAAACCTCCCTGGGACAATGCCACTGAAACTATCCCAACAATTTCATACAGCAGCCCATGCTTCTATCCACACCTTAATGATCCACGTTATTCAACAATTGTAATACAGTCACCGGAAACCGCAATAAATACTTTAAAGAGATAAACCAAGAACCAGAGATTAAAGATTAAATGTATTTAAGGAGATTAACCTCCAAAGGGGGTAGGATGCACCCCGTAACTTCTATTATTCCTTCTATTATTCAGCAGAGGGCTTAGCTAGACCCTACCAGGTATCCCGTATCAATTGTCCCTCAGAGGGCTTAACTGTACAGTATTATACAATTGCAGAGAAGCGGAGGACTAAGCAGTACCTTATATAAGCACAATTTTCATCTGAACCGGTGTTATAATTTGATGCTATGATAAGCAGCTGGCTGCAGTTACTGCAGAGATACTCACAAAAAGAGTCGAAGGGCTGCCTGTTCTGTTCTTCCTCACCACCACTCACTTTTAAATTATGCTGGCCGGAATCCTCTTCGTCTCACTGTGTCCAGCCCCTTTTCCTCCAGTGGTTTGGATGTAGTTGAAGACTTCTGGAGCGAGTTCACAGCAAGATCTCAGCAGGGAGGCCGGATGGGGCAGGCTGCAGGCGGCTCTCCTTCTCCTGCGTGCCGTTCGTGTCCTCCTCCGTGTCCTCTCACAGCAGGGGGGAGCTGGTGGCAATAGCTGGTGGCAGCCGCAGCGGTAAAACCGCCCATGAGTCATGCTCCCACTCCACACATAAGCCGGCGGGTGAACCAGGTGAGCAGAGAGACGCTCTCCCTCCTCCTCTTCCGCTAACGCTTCGAATGCCAGCTAGCACCCAAAGAGGCCGAACAAGAATAAGCTATTCAACAAGAAGCCCGGTCAGTCACAACCTGCAGGGACAGAGATCCCCCGGCTCCTCAACTAGACCTTAACCTACCTGATGGGGCTGAGCACACACAGGTGCCTGAAAACCGTCCTGAAACCAGGTACAAGCTGCCGTATAGAGCCACTGTATGGAGAGCCCATGCACGTAGCTCAGCAGCTCAGCAGCCACACTTCTGCACACAGGTGCAGGTTAGGCCGCACAACCCCTGCATGACAGGTGGCACTCTGCAAACTTGTTAACAGTTTAAAAAATTGTCAGGCATAATATTGTACCTGACTGTAGGTGCAAGCCAAAAACGTAGGAATACAGGATGTTTTTTACACTGTTAACAAGCCTGTCATAAGTGTCATCTATATGGGTATCCGTTCACATGGTCGACCATGTTATGGTCGACAGTCATTAGGTCGACCACTATTGGTCGACATTGAAATGGTCGACATGGACACATGGTTGACACATGAAAATGGTCGACACATGAAAGGTCGACACATTAAAAGGTCGACATGAGTTTTTTAACTTTTTTTTCTTTTGGGGAACTTTTCCATACTTTACGATCCACGTGGACTACGATTGAAACGGTAATTTGTGCCGAGCAAAGCGGTAGCGGAGCGAAGACACCATGCCCGTAGCATGGCGAGCGAAAAACGACACCCAAAAAAGTTAAAGAACTCATGTCGACCTTTTCATGTGTCGACCTTTCATGTGTCGACCATTTTCATACCGGAACCATCTATATGCATCTATTGGGTCTACCAACACTGCAGAAAGTAAAACTGTCATCATTTGTGTGTCCCAGACACATGCGGTGGGATGTAATGCAGTCCGAGATCGCCGTTGGTGCGGGTTGCCGGCCGATCTCGGACGTTTATTTAAAAGGACAATCGCTTACAAGGCAAAACCATGCCTTGTAAGTGATTGTCACCTTAAAAACACGTCCGAGATCGGCTAGCAAACCGCACCTCCGGCAATCTCGGACTGCATTACATCCCGCCAATGGAGCTGCTATATATATATATATATATATATATATATATATATATATATATATAGAGTGGTGAGAGTATGGCGCCACAAGTATAGGTGTATAGGCCGGCTATATAATTTAAAATATATAAAATATAATCGCCAGAGGTGTAGACACTCCTTTAAGGATAAAAGGTGTCGGCTGACCCCAAAAAATAGGCAGTGATAAGCTGTCTGTTAGTTAAAAATGTGCAAGGGAGGGTAGGGGTATTAGCGACTAACAGTGTCTACACTTTAAAGGATATATATATGAAAGAATGATAAAATACGTATTTCTAAAAAATGGGGGGGGTTTTATTATAAAACAGACATTAGATAACAATATAAAAAAGTTTTGGATGAAATAATAAAAAATCAAGAAGGAAGAAGGGGGTTGGATTTGATCATTTAAAACATAAATTTAGACTAATTAAGACATAAAAACATAACTGGAACAATAAAAATATATAAAAGCATTTCAGATAAGAAATAAGGTATACCTCAATTGACCTTCCATTTTTAAGATAAGCACCTTTTTCTTATCTGAAATACTTTTATATATTTTTATTGTTCCAGTTATGTTTTTATGTCTTAATTAGTCTAAATTTATGTTTTAAATGATCAAATCCAACCCCCTTCTTGATTTTTTATTATTTCATCCAAAACTTTTTTATATTGTTATCTAATGTCTGTTTTATAATAAAAACCCCCCCATTTTTTAGAAACACGTATTTTATCATTCTTTCATATATATATCCTTTAAAGTGTAGACACTGTTAGTCGCTAATACCCCTACCCTCCCTTGTGTATATATATATATATATATATATATAGCGGGTTCGGTTCTCAGAGAACCGAACCCTACCGGACTTCACGTCACGAGCCAGGATCCTAGTCAGGCTCGGGTTTTCCCGCTGACTTGGAAACCAGAACGAGGCAACGCGTCATCATCCCGCTGTCAGATTCTCGTGGTATATGGATTCCATATAAGAAGCCGCATATCGCAGCCATTTTCACTCCAGTCTTGGAGAGTGTAGTGAGAAGACGTGTCTCTGTCCTCAGTGTCTGTGTGGGGGCGGGAAAGTGGCGTGTCGAGTCTAGTGCTGTGTTGTGCTGCTCAGTCCAGTCCAGTGTAGTCAGTGTATTGTGCTGCATCAGTCCAGCCAGTCACAGTGTTGGTGTCCTCTGCAGCTATATGTCCCCAGTGCTGCTGGCTGCTGTATAAGTCCCTTGCAGTTTTGCTGTGGTGTCTTGCATCAGACCAGGGGGTAAATTTACTAAGATGGGAGTTCTATTTAAGATGGGATGTTGCCCATAGCAACCAATCAGATTCTACTTCTCATTTATCTAGCACCTTCCAGAAGATAATACCTGGAATCTGATTGATTGTTATGGGCAACATCCCATCTTAAATAGAACTCCAATCTTAGTAAATTTACCCCCTGAGGTAGTGTCTCTCTTGTGCAGCATCAGTCCAGTGACCAGTCACAGTGTCAGCCATATATCCAGTGTTACTGCCGTATAATACCAGTGATATTGCCGTATAATTCCCGTGATACTGGCGTATAATTACAGTGATATTGCTGTACAATTCTCGGGATACTGGCATATAATTCCTGTGATATTGCCGTATAATTACAGTGATATTGCCGTATAATTCCTGTGATATTGCCGTATAATTACAGTGATATTGCCGTATAATTCCTGTGATATTGTGGTATAATTACAGTGATATTGCCGTATAATTCCTGTGATATTGCCGTATAATTACAGTGATATTGCCGTGTAGTTCTCGAGATACTGGCGTATAATTCCTGTGATATTGCCGTATAATTACAGTGATATTACCATATAATTCCCGTGATACTGGCGTATAATTACAGTGCTATTGCCGTATAATTCCTTTGATATTGCCGTATAATTTCCGTGATACTGGCGTATAATTCCTGTGACCCTACCGTATAATTACAGTGGTACTGGCATATAAATCCAGTCCAGTGATACTGGCGTATATGTCCAGTGATACTGGCATATACGTCCATTGATACTGCCGTATATTTCCAGCGGTACTCCAGTATAAATCCAGTGATCCTGCCGTATAATTCCAGTGATCCTGCCGTATAATTCCAGTGATCCTGCCGTATAAATCCAGTGATGATGCCGTACAATTACAGTGGTACTGGCCTTTAAGTCCAGTCCAGTGATACTGCCGTATATGTCCAGTGATCCTGCCGTATATGTCCAGCGGTACTGCCATATAAATCCAGTGATTCTGCGGTATAATTCCAGTGATCCTGTAAATTATGTGAGCTGAATTAAAAGAATCTACCTTTCACTATTGAAGAAGTCTGGTGAGTGCGTTCCCTGCTCATTTTCTAATATATATATATATATAGTATGTGGGCATCCGCACAGAGCTGTATCAGTAGAGGACAACACGGTGGTGCTCAACTCCAAGGAATTTCGGGTTCCTGATAATAGTCTTTTGAAAAAAGAGGGCACTCACCAGAAAATTTCATAAAAGAAGGTCATTTATTGATACATCCGTAAGTCTTACGGATGTATCAATAAATGACCTTCTGACCTTCTTTTATGAAATTTTCTGGTGAGTGCCCTCTTTTTTCAAAAGACTATATATATATATATATATATATATATATATATATATATATTTCTCTATCGTCCTAGTGGATGCTGGGGTTCCTGAAAGGACCATGGGGAATAGCGGCTCCGCAGGAGACAGGGCACAAAAGTAAAGCTTTCCGATCAGGTGGTGTGCACTGGCTCCTCCCCCCATGACCCTCCTCCAAGCCAGTTAGATTTTTGTGCCCGGCCGAGAAGGGTGCAATCTAGGTGGCTCTCCTAAAGAGCTGCTTAGAAAAGTTTAGCTTAGGTTTTTTACTTTACAGTGAGTCCTGCTGGCAACAGGATCACTGCAACGAGGGACTTAGGGGAGAAGAAGTGAACTCACCTGCGTGCAGGATGGATTGGCTTCTTGGCTACTGGACATCAGCTCCAGAGGGACGATCACAGGTACAGCCTGGATGGTCACCGGAGCCTTGCCGCCGGCCCCCTTGCAGATGCTGAAGTAAGAAGAGGTCCAGAATCGGCGGCAGAAGACTCCTCAGTCTTCTAAAGGTAGCGCACAGCACTGCAGCTGTGCGCCATTTTCCTCTCAGCACACTTCACACGGCAGTCACTGAGGGTGCAGGGCGCTGGGAGGGGGGCGCCCTGGGAGGCAAATGAATACCTATTTTGGCTAAAAATACCTCACATATAGCCTCCGGAGGCTATATGGAGATATTTAACCCCTGCCAGAATCCATTAAGAGCGGGAGACGAGGCCGCCGAAAAAGGGGCGGGGCCTATCTCCTCAGCACACAGCGCCATTTTCCCTCACAGAAAGGCTGGAGGGAAGGCTCCCAGGCTCTCCCCTGCACTGCACTACAGAAACAGGGTTAAAACAGAGAGGGGGGGCACTAATTTGGCGTTAGAAATATATAAAAAATGCTATAAGGGAAAACACTTATATAAGGTTGTCCCTATATAATTATAGCGTTTTTGGTGTGTGCTGGCAAACTCTCCCTCTGTCTCTCCAAAGGGCTAGTGGGTCCTGTCCTCTATCAGAGCATTCCCTGTGTGTGTGCTGTGTGTCGGTACGTGTGTGTCGACATGTAGGAGGACGATGTTGGTGAGGAGGCGGAGCAATTGCCTGTAATGGTGATGTCACTCTCTAGGGAGTCGACACCGGAATGGATGGCTTATTTAGGAAATTACGTGATAATGTCAACACGCTGCAAGGTCGGTTGACGACATGAGACGGCCGACAAACAATTAGTACCGGTCCAGACGTCTCAAAAACACCGTCAGGGGTTTTTAAAACGCCCGTTTACTTTAGTCGGTCGACACAGACACAGACAGGGACACTGAATCCAGTGTCGACGGTGAATAAACAAACGTATTCCTTATTAGGGCCACACGTTAAAGGCAATGAAGGAGGTGTTACATATTTCTGATACTACAAGTACCACAAAAGAGGGTATTATGTGGGATGTGGAAAAAACTACCATAGTTTTTCCTGAATCAGATAAATTAAATAAAGTGTGTGATGATGCGTGGGTTCCCCCCGATAGAAAATTATGGGCGGTATACCCTTTCCCGCCAGAAGTTAGGGCGCGTTGGGAAACACCCCTTAGGGTGGATAAGGCGCTCACACGCTTATCAAAACATGTGGCGGTACCGTCTATAGATAGGGCCGTCCTCAAGGACCAGCTGACAGGAGGCTGGAAAATATCATAAAAAGTATATACACACATACTGGTGTTATACTGCGACCAGCGATCGCCTCAGCCTGGATTTGCAGAGCTGGGGTGGCTTGGTCGGATTCCCTGACTAAAAATATTGATACCCTTGACAGGGACAGTATTTTATTGACTATAGAGCATTTAAAGGATGCATTTCTATATATGCGAGATGCACAGAGAGATATTTGCACTCTGGCATCAAGAGTAAATGCGATGTCCATAACTGCCAGAAGATGTTATGGACACGACAGTGGTCAGGTGATGCAGATTCCAAACGGCACAAAGGTGTATTGCCGTATAAAGGAAGAGGAGTTATTTGGGGTCGGTCCATCGGATCTGGTGGCCACGGCAACTGCTGGAAAATCCACCGTTTTTACCCTAAGTCACATCTCTGCAGAAAAAGACACCGTCTTTTCAGCCTCAGTCCTTTCGTCCCTATAAGATCATATCTGCCCAGGGATAGAGGAAAGGGAAGAAGACTGCAGCAGGCAGCCCATTCCCAGGAACAGAAGCGTTCCACCGCTTCTGACAAGTTCTCAGCATGGCGCTGAGACCGTACAGGACCCCTGGATCCTACAAGTAGTATCCCAGGGGTACAGATTGGAATGTCGAGACGTTTCCCCTTCGCAGGCTCCTGAAGTCTGCTTTACCAAGGTCTCCCTCCGACAAGGAGGCAGTATGGGAAAAAATTCACAAGCTGTATTCCCAGCAGGTGATAATTAAATTACCCCTCCTACTACAAGAAAAGGGGTATTATTCCACACTATATTGTGGTACTGAAGCCAGAAGGCTAGGTGAGACTTATTCTAAAAATTTTTTTGAACACTTACAAAGGTTCAAATCAAGATGGAGTCACTCAGAGCAGTGATAACGAACCAGGAAGAAGGGGACTATATAGTGTCCCGGGACATCAGGGATGCTTACCTCTATGTTCCAAATTTGCCCTTCTCACTAAGGGTACCTCAGGTTCGTGGTGCAGAACTGTCACTATCAGTTTCAGACGCTGCCGTTTGGATTGTCCACGGCACCCCGGGTCTTTACCAAGGTAATGGCCGAAATGATGATTCTTCTTCGAAGAAAAGGCGTCTTAATTATCCCTTACTTGGACGATCTCCTGATAAGGGCATAGTCCAGGGAACAGTTGGAGGTCGGAGTAGCACTATCTAGGATACTGCTACAACAGCACGGGTGGATTCTAAATATTCCAAAATCGCAGCTGATCCCGACGACACGTCTGCTGTGCCTAGGGATGATTCTGGACACAGTCCAAAAAAAGGTGTTTCTCCCGGAAGAGAAAGCCAGGGAGTTATCCGAGCTAGTCAGGAACCTCCTAAAAACAGTGCATCATTGCACAAGGGTCCTGGTAAAAATGGTGGCTTCCTACGAAGCAATTCCATTCGGCAGATTTCGCGCAAGAACTTTTCAGTGGGATCTGCTGGACAAATGGTCCGGATCGCATCTTCAGATGCATCAGCGGATAACCCTATATCCAAGGACAAGGGTGTCTCTCCTGTGGTGGTTACAGAGTGCTCATCTTCTAGAGGGCCGCAGATTCGGCATTCAGGATTGGATGCTGGTGACCACGGAGCCCAGCCCGAGAGGCTGGGGAGCAGTCACACAAGGAAAAAATTTCCAGGGAGTGTGATCAAGTCTGGAGACTTTTCTCCACATAAATATACTGGAGCTAAGGGTAAATTTATAATGCTCTAAGCTTAGCAAGACCTCTGCTTCAAGGTCAGCCGGTATTGATCCAGTGGGAAAAACATCACGGCAGTCGCCCACGTAAACAGACAGGGCGACACAAGAAGCAGGAGGGCAATGGCAAAAACTGCAAGGACTTTTCGCTGGGCGGAAAATCATGTGATAGCACTGTCAGCAGTGTTTCATCCCGGGAATGGAAACTGGGAAGCAGACTTCCTCAGCAGGCACGACCTCCACCCGGGAGAGTGGAAACTTCATCGGGAAGTTTTTTCCACATGATTGTAAACCGTTGGGAAATACCAAAGGTGGACATGATGGCGTCCCGTCTGAAAAAAAAAAAAAAAAAAAAAACGGGACAGGTATTGCGCCAGGTCAAGAGACCCTCAGGCAATAGCTGTGGACGTTCTGGTAACACCGTGGGTGTACCAGTCGGTGTATGTGTTCCCTCCTCTGCTTCTCATACCTAAGGTGCTGAGAATTATAAGACGTAGAGGAGTAAGAACTATACTCATGGCTCCGGATTGGCCAAGAAGGACTTGGTACCCGGAACTTCAAGAGATGCTTACAGAGGTCTTATGGCCTCTGCCGCTAAGAAGGGACTTGCTTCAGCAAGTACCATGTCTGTTCCAAGACTTACCGCAGCTGCGTTTTGTCGGCATGGCGGTGGAAAGCCGGATCCTAAGGGAAAAAGGCATTCCGGAAGAGGTCATTCCTACCCTGGTCAAAGCCAGAAAGGAGGTGACCGCACAACATTATCACCACATGTGGCGAAAATATGTTGCGTGGTGTGAGGCCAGGAAGGCCCCACAAAGAAATTTCAACTCGGTCGTTTCCTGCATTTCCTGCAAACAGGAGTGTCTATGGGCCATCAAATTGGGGTCCATTAAGGTTCAAATTTCGGCCCTGTCGATTTTCTTCCAGAAAGAATTGGCTTCAGTTCCTGAAGTCCAGAAGTTTGTCAAGGGAGTATTGCATATACAACCCCCTTTTGTGCCTCCAGTGGCACTGTGGGATCTCAACGTAGTTCTGGGATTCCTCAAATCACATTGGTTTAAAACCAGTCAAATCTGTGGATTTGAAGCATCTCACATGAAAAGTGACCATGCTCTTGGCCCTGGCCTGGACCAGGCGAGTGTCAAATTGGTGGTTTTTTCTCAAAAAAGCCCATATCTGTTTGTCCATTCGGACAGGGCAGAGCTGCGGACTCGTCCCCAGTTCTCTCCCTAAGGTGGTGTCAGTGTTTCACCTGAACCAGCTTATTATGGTGCCTTGCACCTACTAGGAACTTGGAGGACTCCAAGTTGCTAGATGTTGTCAGGGCCCTGAAAATATGTTCCAGGACGGCTGGAGTCAGGAAAACTGACTTGCTGTTATCCTGTATGCACCCAACAAACTGGGTGCTCTTGCTTCTAAGCAGACTATTGCTAGTTGGATGTGTAATACAATTCAGCTTGCACATTCTGTGGCAGGCCTGCCACAGCCAAAATATGTAAATGCCCATTCCACAAGGAAGGTGGGCTCATCTTGGGCGGCTGCACGAGGGGTCTCGGCTTTACAACTTTGCCGAGCAGCTACTTGGTCAGGGGCAAACACGTTTGCTAAATTCTACAAATTTGATACCCTGGCTAAGGAGGACCTGGAGTTCTCTCATTCGGTGCTGCAGAGTCATCCGCACTCTCCCGCCCGTTTGGGAGCTTTGGTATAATCCCCATGGTCCTTTCAGGAACCCCAGCATCCACTAGGACGATAGAGAAAATAAGAATTTACTTACCGATAATTCTATTTCTCGGAGTCCGTAGTGGATGCTGGGCGCCCATCCCAAGTGCGGATTATCTGCAATACTTGTACATAGTTACAAAAATCGGGTTATTATTGTTGTGAGCCATCTTTTCAGAGGCTCCGCTGTTATCATACTGTTAACTGGGTTTAGATCACAAGTTGTACGGTGTGATTGGTGTGGCTGGTATGAGTCTTACCCGGGATTCAAAATTCCTCCCTTATTGTGTACGCTCGTCCGGGCACAGTACCTAACTGGCTTGGAGGAGGGTCATGGGGGGAGGAGCCAGTGCACACCACCTGATCGGAAAGCTTTACTTTTGTGCCCTGTCTCCTGCGGAGCCGCTATTCCCCATGGTCCTTTCAGGAACCCCAGCATCCACTACGGACTCCGAGAAATAGAATTATCGGTAAGTAAATTCTTATTATATATATATATATATATATATATATATATATATACTGTATGTATGTCACTCTATGCACACAGTATATCTAAATATAGATATATATCTATATGTGTATATAGATATCTAATAATCACTATATATATATATATATATATATATATACTATATATATACACACACACATATATACACTGCTCAAAAAAATAAAGGGAACACTTATACAGTAGTTGAATGTGCTGATAACAAAATCAATGTCAATGGAAATCAAATTTATTAACCCATGGAGGTCCGGATTTGGAGTCACACTCAAAAAGTGGAAAAACACACTACAGGCTGATCCAACTTTGATGTAATGTCCTTAAAACAAGTCAAAATGAGGCTCAGTAGTGTGTGTGGCCTCCACATGCCTGTATGACCTCCCTACAACGCCTGGGAATGCTCCTGATGAGGTGGCGGATGGTCTTCTGAGGGATCTCCTCCCAGACCTGGACTAAAGCATCCGCCAACTCCTGGACAGTCTGTGGTGCAACGTGGCGTTGGTGGATGGAACGAGACATGATGTCCCAGATGTGCTCAATTGGATTCAGGTCTAGGGAACGGGCGGGCCAGTCCATAGCATCAATGCCTTCGTCTTGCAGGAACTGCTGACACACTCCAGCCACATGAGGTCTAGCATTGTCTTGCATTAGGAGGAACCAAGGGCCAACCGCAGCAGCATATGGTCTCACAAGGGGTCTGAGGATCTCATCTCGGTACCTAATGGCAGTCAGGCTACCTCTGGCGAGCACATGGAGGGCTGTGTGGCCCCCCAAAGAAATGCCACCCCACACCATTACTGACCCACTGCCAAACCGGTCATGCTGGAGGATGTTGCAGGCAGCAGAACATTCTCCTTGGCGTCTCCAGACTCTGTCACGTCTGTCACATGTGCTCAGTGAGAACCTGCTTTCATCTGTGAAGAGCACAGGGCGCCAGTGGCGAATTTGCCAATCTTGGTGTTCTCTGGCAAATGCCAAACTTCCTGCACGGTGTTGACTGTAAGCACAACCCCCACCTGTGGACGTCGGGCCCTCATACCACCCTCATGGAGTCTTTCTGATAGTTTGAGTAGACACATGTACATTTGTGGCTTGCTGGAGGTCATTTTGCAGGGTTCTGGCAGTGCTCCTCCTGTTCCTCCTTGCACAAAGGCGGAGGTAGCGGTCCTGCTGCTGGGTTGTTGCCCTCCTACGGCCTCCTCCACGTCTCCTGATGTACTGGCCTGTCTCCTGGTAGCGCCTCCATGCTCTGGACACTACACTGACAGACACAGCAAACCTTCTTGCCACAGCTCACATTGATGTGCCATCCTGGATGAGCTGCACTACATGAGCCACTTGTGTGGGTTGTAGACTCCGTCTCATGCTACCACTAGAGTGAAAGCACCGCCAGCTTTCAAAAGTGACCAAAACATCAGCCAGAAATCATAGGAGCTGAGAAGTGGTCTGTGGTCACCACCTGCAGAACAACTCCTTTATTGGGGGTATCTTGCTAATTGCCTATAATTCCCACCTGTTGTCTATTCCATTTGCACAACAGCATGTGAAATTGACTGTCAATCAGTGTTGCTTCCTAAGTGGACAGTTTGATTTCACAGAAGTGTGATTGACTTGGAGTTACATTGTGTTGTTTAAGTGTTCCCTTTATTTTTTTGAGCAGTGTGTATATATGTATATATGTGTATATATATATATATATACAGCAGGCAGGTGCGGCACTCAGGAAAAAGATGAAGAATTCAAAGTGGTTGAATATCAACGTTTCGGTTTATTACCGTCTTCAGGATATAAAATACAAGAAAACAATGTCTTACCTTAAATTGCTACCTCACCCAGTGAACAGCAGGCAGTGTCTGACGCGTGTCCACGGCCGCCGCCGGACCGGAAGCGAGGCGCAGTCCACGTCAGAATTACCCACAATAGCATGTCCGCACAACAGCTGTGCGGCGCATGCTCGTGACATCACCATCACCATGACAACCAAGTGTACACAACATTGCCACTGAAAAAGAAAACAACATAACGTGTGTTGTAATCTACAATGCAGAGTGTATCCGTGCATGATTTGTGCAGATGGAATGTAACTGGTAATGATCAATCAAAGATATTATACACAATGAACAGAGTAATCAGAAAAGGTACTTTCGTGGGCATTCATAGATAGATCATGTGATTGGTCGACAATGCAGAGTGTATCCGTACATGATTTATGCAGGTGGAATGCAGCTGGTAGTGATTAATCAAGAAATGTTACATACAGTGTACATAATAACCAGAGAGGGTACTTTCACGGGAAATCATAAATACATAGACCATGAGATTGTTTCATTGAGTCCGCGAGGACTAACTGTATCTAGTCTATGTATCCATTCTGTCTCACGTTTAAGTAGAAGTCGATTACGATCGCCACCCCTTCGTAGAGGGGGGATGTGGTCGATCATTCTATACTTCAAACTTGCTATGCTATGTTTATTAGTGAGGAAGTGTCGGGCCACAGGCTGTTCGCTCTTGCCGCTGTTAATGGCTGCTCTAATTGCCGACCTATGTGCCGACATTCTCTCTTTAAACTTGCATTGGGTCTTCCCAATGTAAGAAAGTCCGCAAGGACAGACAATTTGATAGACCACATATGTGCTATTACATGTGAGGTGGTGTCTTATTTGATACATCCTACCCGAATGTGGATGTGGGAATTTGTCACCCGGAATCATAAAGCTACATGTAGCACATGTACATCTAAAGCATCCCCATTTTTTATTAGCTAGAAAGTGCGTGGCTTTATTGGGGTCACTGATGTCGGTGCGAACTAAAAGGTCCCTGAGATTCTTCTCACGCGTATAGCATGGCATTAATTTCTGTTGTCCCAAATGAAGGGACTTATCTGTTTGTATAATTGGCCATCTTTTATTAGTGACCTTCTTAATCTCAGGGGATAAATCATTATATCTACTGACAAACGGGAATTTGTCAGATGATGCCCTCTTTGGTTTTTTCTGCAATAAGGTGGATCTATCCAATTTAAGGACCTTCTCTTTGATACTGCATAAACTCTTGTAGTCATAGCCACGTTCTACAAATTTCTGTACCATTTCATCAAGTTGCCTACATGCTTCATCTGGATCTGAGTTTATTCTGCGAGTCCTGATCATCTGAGAGTAAGGTAAACCAAATTTGAGTTCCCGTGGGTGGTTACTGTTAATGTGTAAAATAGTATTACGATCAGTTGGTTTATTAAATACAGATGTAATCAATCCCTCTGAGGTTAATGTAATCTGTACGTCCAGGAAGTGGATCTGTGATTGACTCATCTCTACTGTGAGTTTAACTGGGCAGACAGAATCATTATGTTGGTTAATACATGATCTGAACATTTCTTCAGTACCTTGCCAGATTAAAAACAAATCATCTATATACCTCATATAACAGATAACATTGGTACATATATCTTGATTAGAAAAAAATAAATCCTGTTCGATGTCAAACATGTAACAGTTAGAATATGCTGGGGCTACTGAAGAACCCATAGCACACCCAAGTCTCTGTATATAGAAGTCCCCATCAAACAAAAAATAATTTCTGGTCAAAATGAATTCTAACAACTGTAACAGAAATTCAACGAAAGCTGGTGTTAATTGATCATTAGATGTCAGAACCTTCCTGACCGCCATGATCCCAATATCATGGGGGATGATAGTATAAAGGCTAGTGACATCTGCCGTCACTAGCCAAACCCCCAATGGTAATGGGCCCACTGTGGATAATTTGTTTAAAAAACTGGTAGTATCGAGAAGAAAAAATTCATTACTCTGGATGAGAGGTTGCAGGATAGCATCGATTAGGATAGCAGCTGGTTGAGATAATGATCCCCTAGCAGAGATTATAGGTCTACCCGGAGGAGGGGAGATGCCCTTGTGGATCTTAGGTAGACTGTATAATATAGGAGTGACAGGAAATTCAGGAATAAGAATAGACCCCAGCTCTTCTGTAATAATAGCTGCTGTTGTTGCTCTACAAATAATATGTTCCAGTTCCTTTTTAAAGATTGTACTGGGATCAGAGCCCAGTTTACCATATGTATCCAAATCACTGAGTTGTCGTAAGATTTCGGCTCGATAGTCGGAGAGATCTTGTAGTACTATTGCCCCGCCTTTATCCGCGGGGCGAATAATGAGTTCCTTATTGGAGGATAGTGATTTAATGGCATGGCGTTCCAAAATCGTGAGATTAGGATGATGATTTTTATTCTTAACTTGCAATTGGTTCACATCATCTTCCAATAATCTCATGAACGTTTTGATTGAGGCGTTTAGAGAGACAGGTGCAAAAGTTGATTTTGTTGCAAATTGCTTCATCTGTGTTGGAATAACCCATTTGTCATTAATGGGGGCACATTCTTTGTTCCCAAAAAATTCTCTAAGCTTCAATTTCCTCTGTAATTTATATTTGTCAATTTGCCACTGATGTGTGTTAAATGGGCATGTGGGTATGTATGAAAGTCCTTTTTGTAGAAGGCTGCATTCTGATTGGGACAATTCATATGAGGAAAGATTGCAGACTACTTCCTTCGCTGTACTGGAGGTTTTCTGCCACGTCCTTTGTCTGCGGCATTGTCCTCCTCGTCTTGTTGGTCTGTGGCCTGGGTGGCATATTTCCTGCGCGTGGTTACCGCTAAAGGGATGAAGTGCTTTTGTCGTCGCCCAGCAGGTTTTTTACCTGAATCACTGGCATCACTGGATTGCTCTTGTGAAGAAGCCGTGTCGTATGTAGATTTCGGGTACCGACGGTTACGTTGAAAGTTCCGTCTCGTATTATTGCCTTCATTACCACCAGTGAGCCACCTATATACTTTATGGTATTCATAATCATTGTCAACTTTCTGGGCTTTCTCCTTTTTGAATTTTATGAGATCGCGTTTATAAATGGAGATAGCAAGTTTGAAGTATAGAATGATCGACCACATCCCCCCTCTACGAAGGGGTGGCGATCGTAATCGACTTCTACTTAAACGTGAGACAGAATGGATACATAGACTAGATACAGTTAGTCCTCGCGGACTCAATGAAACAATCTCATGGTCTATGTATTTATGATTTCCCGTGAAAGTACCCTCTCTGGTTATTATGTACACTGTATGTAACATTTCTTGATTAATCACTACCAGCTGCATTCCACCTGCATAAATCATGTACGGATACACTCTGCATTGTCGACCAATCACATGATCTATCTATGAATGCCCACGAAAGTACCTTTTCTGATTACTCTGTTCATTGTGTATAATATCTTTGATTGATCATTACCAGTTACATTCCATCTGCACAAATCATGCACGGATACACTCTGCATTGTAGATTACAACACACGTTATGTTGTTTTCTTTTTCAGTGGCAATGTTGTGTACACTTGGTTGTCATGGTGATGGTGATGTCACGAGCATGCGCCGCACAGCTGTTGTGCGGACATGCTATTGTGGGTAATTCTGACGTGGACTGCGCCTCGCTTCCGGTCCGGCGGCGGCCGTGGACACGCGTCAGACACTGCCTGCTGTTCACTGGGTGAGGTAGCAATTTAAGGTAAGACATTGTTTTCTTGTATTTTATATCCTGAAGACGGTAATAAACCGAAACGTTGATATTCAACCACTTTGAATTCTTCATCTTTTTCCTGAGTGCCGCACCTGCCTGCTGTATACATACTGCTGGGGAAACCAGCACGTGAGGGCACCTGGACACGTTACATTGATATGGATTTTGTGAGTGCCAGTTACTAGATTGTGATATATATATATATATATATATATATATACACACATACATATTTAGACATATTTCTGTGTTTGAATCATTGGTGACAGTGTGGGATAACCACCTGTCAGCTGAGCTGCCTGTCTGTTCAGCAGCGCGCAAGGGATTTCTAGCGCCGGCGTTGTGGGGTCCAGAGCAGCTGTGACCAGCTCTTCCTGTGTTGCAGCGGCTCTGGACAGTCAGTGCCTTGTGAAATCCCGTGAGGCACTGACTGTCCAGAGCCACTGCAACACAGGCAGGCTCTGGACAGGCTATGGACCCAACCACGTCGGCGCCGGAAATCTCTTGTACAGATCCTCAGCTGCGGCTGGTATTAGAGGACGTCTGAGCCACCGCAGAGGAAGAATTATTCTATGTTAATTGAAGCAGTGCAGACGTGAGTCGGGGGGACAGACTGTGGGGGCCCCTACTGTGTGGGGGCCCCTGGACGACCGCCCCTGTCGCCCCTCCTATAATCCGGCCCTGTATATATACAGTGGTGGCCAAAATTGTGGACACTTTGAAATTTGAATGCTTTTCAACTTCGAATGCTTATTAAAACTGTTTCACTTCATGCAGTGCAATGATTCATATATCAAATGAAAGGAAATTCAATGCTGAATTCAACACAATAAACAGAGGTCAAAAATTTGCTGCATTACAAGGGAAGTTATGCTGTGAAAACAACACTTAGGGTGAAAATCCCTGGTTACTTATGATGTCACTGTCCTATCAGTATTTCGTTGGGTATCCTTTATTTTTCAAGACAGCAGCACAGCGATGTGGCATTGAGCCAACCAATGTTTGGAGCTCTTCCTTCTTTATTATGTGGTGTCATGAGACAATTATAGCCTCAATGAATTCTCTTTTATTGGCTGGACGCTTCAGATTTGATTTTATCAAACGGAACCACAAATGATCTATGGAGTTAAGGTCTGGGCTGTTTCCTGGCCATCCCATCACTTGTATGTCATTCTCCGTGAACCACTGTTTGCATATCCATGCAGTGTGGCAGGGAGCGGAATCCTGCTGGAAATAAAATGGGGCATTATCTGGAAAAAGATCCCTGATAGATGGTAGAAGTTTTCCTTGTAGGATGGTGTCAATGTACTTACTGCTGTTCAGTGTGCCATCTATGACATGAAGGCGGCCTACAGCATCTGCTGTCATATATGCCCAGATCATAACACTTGTAGGATTCTTTGTTGTTGCATGAATGCAATCTGGATGTACCTCTTCCCCAATGCGACGTCTCACATATTTTTTTCCCATCACTGCCAAATATCGATATCTTAGTTTTGTCACTCCATATCACTTGTTTCCACTGACCATCTGTCATGCAATTTGTTCTTTTGCCCACTGTATTCATTTCTGCCGCTGCTTTTTATTCAGGAATGGCTTTTTTCGGGGAATCCTACCTTTTAGGCCAACCTCTGTTAATCTTCTCCGTACCGTTCTTGCACTGACAAAAACACCAGTTGCACTCAGTTCACTGCTAATGGCCGCAGATGACATCCATCTGAACCTGACGCAAATTTGTTTTATTCTCCTATCATCAACAGCTGTTGTGCACTTTTTCCGACCTTTTACTTATTTCTTTTGTATACATTGTGTTTCCTGATAGCGTAAACAAAACTTTCGTACTGCTGATGTTGTCATATTCCCACCAACTTCTCTCGCAATTGCTGCATACGAAAGACCATTTTCATGTAACACCACAATCCTGGATCTGTTCCTGGGTGACCAGTCACCACTTTGCCTGGACGACATTGTTGTATTTATTTTTTACAGTCAATAGCACTAAACAACACACACAAAATCCTGTAATTGCACTTCAGTAACCAACTTTATTCTGCAAAATGATACAGCCAAATTGACCTTTTCCACCTTTTGAACATGACCTTGCACCTGCTCATAAACAACAGCTGATTGGTCCTCAGAACGACGATTCCAATTAGCTGGTAGTTACTGTTACTACAACCCGCTTCTTGAATCTCACGCATCTGTTCTTCTTTGTCTGACTGAAAGTAGCATAACTTCCCTTGTAATGCAAATATTTGACCTATGTTTATTGTGTTGAATTCAGCATTACATTTCCATTCATTTGATATACTGCATGAATTATTGCAGTGCGTGAGGTGAAACAGCTTTTATAAGCATTAAAAGTTGAGAAACATAAAAATTTCAAAAAGTGTCCGCAATTTTGGCCACCACTGTATATAAATCTCTCTCTCTCTCTCCCTCTCTTTCTCTCTCTCTCTCGCTCTCTCACCAGATACATATATATATATATATATATATATATATATATATAGAATGCAAAGTTGGGCGGCACTCACGGCGCAGAAAAAAACAGACAAGCAAGTCTGAAAGTTGCGGTCAACGTTTCAATGTGTTTTATAACATTTTCGTCAGGATAAAAATGCAATGTTTTACTCACCCTTTTAACTCCGTCTGACGGTCCATGGCGCCTCCTGCAAGCCGCATCCCGTTCCGTCTAACTGATGACGTCATCACGAGGCGCCAGCCGCGGCGTCATGGAGAGTCCAGACCGGAGCACACAAAATCACCTGTGACAGACATAATTACAAAATTATAAACAAAAGTTACATGCAAAGCACACATTTAGACTCAAAGAAACAGTAGCAGTCACAGGAAAACAGTGATACTAAGAATAAACTATGTATCAACTTGAAGTAAAACAGAATACATCATAGTATATAACAATGGAAATGTTTGACCCATACTGTTTAAATGGGAGAGCTACACAAGACGCATGAATTGACACCCATCGAATAACAATAGTGACAGAGTGAAACATGTAATGGAGGAATAGATACATAAATAAAAATAAAAATTGAACTATAACAACAGCAACACAATACCAGGCTAATATTAATCAAAAAAGTTAATAGTAACTATGACAACAGTGGGCTGTCAATCATAGACTACCTTATTCCCAGATGCTGCGCCTTAAACGCATCATTAGTGATGAATTCCAACTAGTTGTGGAATGTGATAAGATGATCACTAAATTTGTGCAGAGAGGCTATAACCGACTTGATTTATTAGCGATCAAAGAAAAAGTACTCAAAATACCGAGAAAGGCTACACTAAATCCTGTTAAACAAACTGATCACACCAATCGATTAATCTGGGTTAATCAGTTTAACACTCTGAGCCCCGAAATCAGTAAAATCACTAAAACATTTTGGCCTATCATACAAACTGATAAGAAAATTGGCCTTCAGCCTAATACACGGATCATGCCAGCTTACCGCAGAGGCAAAAATATTCGTGACTTCATTGTTAAAACCAATGTAGAAAGTATACCCAAAAAAACTCCTACAACCACTTTTCTCAAGTCCTCCTGTCCAGGTTGTTTCAAATGCTTGGGCTGCACTACATGCAGCCACATGCTGACAGGCGACATCGAATTATTGATCATATCCCCCCATTAAAACGAGGAGGAGATAGGGCTCAAATTCTACTCAGAGCTGAGGCTAGGTGGATCTTTATACTGGATACCCTATCCCCTAAAGGGTTAAATGAACAAGATGGATTATCAGCTTTTCTGTAATACATCTATGATTGACAGCCCACTGTTGTCATAGTTACTATTAACTTTTTTGATTAATATTAGCCTGGTATTGTGTTGCTGTTGTTATAGTTCAATTTTTATTTTTATTTATGTATCTATTCCTCCATTACATGTTTCACTCTGTCACTATTGTTATTCGATGGGTGTCAATTCATGCGTCTTGTGTAGCTCTCCCATTTAAACAGTATGGGTCAAACATTTCCATTGTTATATACTATGATGTATTCTGTTTTACTTCAAGTTGATACATAGTTTATTCTTAGTATCACTGTTTTCCTGTGACTGCTACTGTTTCTTTGAGTCTAAATGTGTGCTTTGCATGTAACTTTTGTTTATAATTTTGTAATTATGTCTGTCACAGGTGATTTTGTGTGCTCCGGTCCGGACTCTCCATGACGCCGCGGCTGGCGCCTCGTGATGACGTCATCAGTTAGACGGAACGGGATGCGGCTTGCAGGAGGCGCCATGGACCGTCAGACGGAGTTAAAAGGGTGAGTAAAACATTGCATTTTTATCCTGACGAAAATGTTATAAAACACATTGAAACGTTGACCGCAACTTTCAGACTTGCTTGTCTGTTTTTTTCTGCGCCGTGAGTGCCGCCCAACTTTGCATTCTACATTTGGACACAGCGTTTGCTGTAACCAGGGAGGGCACCGGCCATTCATTGTGGAATCTACAAGCCTTTGGGAATTAGGAGTGCCGTGAACTGGGCTATCATATATATATATATATATATATATATATACATACAGTATATATATATATATATATATATACATACAGTATATATATATATATATATATATATATATACAGTATATATATATATATATATAGCCTGCAAATGGGGTGGAGGCACAGTGGGCACAGCCAAGGGTGCGGTGCAAACATAAGGGAGAGGGCCTCCCTGTCTTAAGTGCCCCGGATCCCCAAAGGCTTACTCCGTCCCTGTCCTATGGTCTTCTATCGCACTGCCTCTTCTAAAAGGGATCCAACTGGATCCCTCCCAACACCCCCTGTGGTGAGTGCGTCACTCGACGCATGTGCAGATAGGACTCCGGTTCCTAAACCCAGAAGTCCTATTATCGTAAAGGACAGCTCTTACCGCAAGATCTGTCCTTCGTGATTTTTTTTATGCATAAGGCGTTAGTAAACGCCGATATGCATGCAGTGAATGACAGGATCCATCTCGCCAAAATCTTCTAACAAAGCTAATCCTAGATCTGGACATCAAAAATTAAGCAGTGAGGAGTATTTACTAACTATATGTAGGCTACTATACTAGCCCTTTACACTGGAACACTCAGGAATTACACAGGTTCTGTGGCCGGCTGACTTCAAGCCTGCATTTCACCTGGTTTTAATCAGCTTCAGAACCTGTGTAATCCATGAGCGTCTCTGTTTAATGGGATAGTTATCACACTGCCAGTAATAAATACACACCATTAAAATCAGCATGCAATGGAGATGTGCAGAGCAGGTCAGAAGGCAGGTTGGGTCAGTATACAGTAGATTTGAAAGAGATAGATGGGAATATGCAGAATGAGGACAGTTCAGAGCAGATACTGTATACAGTAAATCACCTGGCACTAACTGCTAGGTGAAGTCTCAATAAAAGCTCTTATGAGGTGAAGCAGAAGCACACGCACTGGTGTGGTGATTGGTAACATCTGTGCAAAACCTTTAACCTCCTTACTGGGAGCTAGGAATCCACTTTTCTTTTCTAAAGAGCTGCACATTGCGTTTGTAATCACAATTATACATACAGAGGGGAAAAAAATATTTGGGCAGCCACCGATTGTGCAAGTTGACCCACTTAAAAAGATGAGAGAGGTCTGTAATTTCCATCATAGGTACACTTCAACTGTGAGAGACAGAATCTGGAAAAAAAACTAGGAAATCACATTGTATGATTTTTAAACAATTTAATTGTATATTCTTGTAGAAAATAAATATCTGGACACCTACCAAGCAGCAAGATTTCGGGCTCTCACTGACCTGTTACTTCTTCTTTAAGATGCTCTTCTATCCTCCACTCCTTACCTGTATTAATAGTACCTGTTTGAACTGGTTATCTGTATAAAAGACACCTGTCCACACCCTCAGTCAGACTGCTACCTCTCCACCATGGCCAAGACCAGAGAGCTGTCTAAGGACACCAGGGACAAAATTGTAGAGCTGCACAAGGCTGGGATGAGCTACTCGACAATAGGCAAGCAGCTTGGTGAGAAGAGATCAACTGTTGGCGCAATTATAAAAAAATGGAAGAAATACAAGATCACTGACAATCTCCCTCGACCTGGGGCTCCATGCAAGATCTCCCCTCGTGGGGTATCAATGATCTTGAGAACAGTGAGGAATCAGCCCAGAACTACACGGGGGGACCTGGTCAATGACCTCAAGAGAGCTGGGACCACAGTCACAAAGGTTACCATTAGTAACACACTACATCATCATGGATTGAAATCCTGCAGCGCCCGAAAGGTCCCCCTGCTTAAGCCAGCACATGTCCAGGCCCGTCTAAAGTTTGCCAGTGACCATCTGGATGGTCGAGAGGAGGATTGGGAGAATGTAATGTGGTCAGATGAGAGCAAAATCAAACTTTTTGGCATAAACTTCACTTGCCATGTTTGGAGGGAGAAGAATGATGAATGGCATCCCAAGAACACCATACCCACTGTGAAGCATGGGTATGGAAACATCATGTTTTGGGGCTGCTTTTCTGCAAAGGGGACAGGACGACTGATCCGTATTAAGGAGAGGATGACTGGGGCCATGTATCGTGAGATTTTGGCAAAAACCTCCTTCCCTCAGTAAGAGCACTGAAGATGGGACGTGGCTGGGTTTTCCAGCATGACAATGACCCCAAATACACCGCCCAGGCAACTAAGGAGTGGCTCCGTAAGAAGCATTTCAAGGTCCTGGAGTGGCCTAGCCAGTCTCCAGATCTCAACCCAATAGAAAATCTGTGGAGGGAGTTGAAAGTCGGTGTTGCCCGGCAACAGCCCCAAAACATGACAGATCTAGAGAAGATCTGCATGGAAGAGTGGATCAAAATACCTGCTACAGTGTGTGCAAACCTGGCCAAGAACTACAGGAAACGTTTGACCTCTGTAATTGCCAACTGAGGTTATATTACAAAGTATTGAGTAAAACTTTTTGATTGTCCAAATATTTATTTTCCGCAAGAATATACTGTACAAATAAATTGTTTAAAAATCATACAATGTGATTTCCTGGTTTTATTTTCCAGATTCTGTCTCTCACAGTTCAAGTGTACCTATGATGGAAATTATAGACCTCTCTCATCTTTTTAAGTGGGTCAACTTGCACAATCGGTGGCTGTCCAAATACTTTTATGCCCCACTGTACATACTTGCGCTTTCTGGAGATTGATATACATATGGAAAATGCAGCCATAGCTCAGATAACTTCGGTTTTCTGTGTTTTGACTGCATATTGATGTACAGTAAGTACATTCCACCCTCAGGGAGAAATAACATGGCTTTAAAACCATCCACTTAGGACACAGCTGGGGTGGAGCTTAGGTTTTATAAAGGTGCTTTTTTCCAGAGGGGACATCGGTGCTAGACAAGTTGGCTCACAATATAAAGAGTTGAATTATTATAGATCAGAACTAGGGATCGCCAAACGATAATTGGATGAGTGTACAACCTCCATCCTGGCACATACATTATAAATTGTTTCAGCAGAAACACATCTTGGAGGTGTCAGTTTCACAATATATATAGCTCTCTGTGTATTTACATTGAAATGCAATGTCAGTAAATAATGTGTGAGCTTACGATATGTGATATTCACATTTGGCTGACAATCAAAAGGGGCCCTCTGTTTAGTGATGTCAGAACAGTCACATAAGAAAAATGTATGCTTAAACTGGATAAATACTTGGCAGTTTCTTTCTAGTGTGAATTGAAAACTGTTATTTTTTTTTAAATATTTTGTAGGTGAGAATCATTGATGGCAACCTAATTGAGTAGAGAGAAATTAATTTCCATTATGGGTAAATTCTTTATACCTGAAAATTAGGATGATTTGATACATACTTCTGATGATAGTTTACTGTCGAGATAAGCGACAGCTTTTATGGAACTCAATATTTTTCATAATGATGAGATTGGAGCAGCGGTTCGGTTGTTGCGGAGCAGCAAAGTTCCCATGTAAAGTCTATGGGAGAAGCATGCGCGAGCAATGTAAACATTTGTTCTACCGCTAGATCCAAAATATCTACTTTATTTGTTAACCTTGCGGAGGGGCTCATTGTCCTTATCTACATAAATCGCTCAGGGGTAGATGTATTATACCCGCACTTAAAGCAGGAAACAGCAGCGCCAATATGTGAAACCTCTGACTATCTTTTAGATAGCAGCACCGATATGGACAGATAATCGCTCCTGTCACCTGCACACTCAACTGATGTCATACATGGGGGGGAAGCGGTATAGTGCACATAAGGGGTGGGATGTACTAAAGGGAAAATGCGGTAAAACCCCGTTTTACCGCATTTTGATATGTACTAACCCCCGACCGCCGCGTTTTTGCACCATAGGGTATCGCCATCTTTTTATGGCGATACCCTATAGAAGCCTATGGGGTTCTTACCGCTGCCGCCACATCCCGCCGCAGCCCCGCACCGCCCATGACGACCTCCTTCCCCCCGGCATACCTGTGTGTGCAGTGAACTGCTGCTGGTGCAGCCCCCCTCCTCCTTATCCCCCACAGCACAGCCTTGTCTCTTTCTGGCTGCAGGGGGGAGGAGGAGGAGCCTGGGGACTCAGGAGGATATTACCACAGTATATGTCAGTATTCTGTGAAAGCGAATTCTTGTATTCAATCAGGGGCGGATCCAGAAAAAAATTACAGGGGGGGCACCATTAGGGACGTGGCTTCGTTGGAATGGGCGTGGCTTCGTTGGAATGGGCGTGGTATTGCAGGAAAAGACTACCTTATACCCCAGTTTTGCAACCTGCACGCCCAGACGTTAGCCACCACAGGAAAGAAAAATAATCCTGATTCATGCCCCTTACATTATTTGTCATTTTTCCTCCTTATAGTAATGCCCAGTATACATTATGCCACATACTGGAATGGCCCTTAGACATTATGCCACACACAATAATGCACGACACAATATGCACACACTGTAATGCCCCAGACACATTATGCCACACACCGTAATGCCTGTGACACATTATGCCACACACCGTAATGCCTGTGACACATTATGACAGGAATCGCAATGCCCGTTATACATTATGCTACACACTGCAATGCCCCTGATACATTATAGCACATACAATGTCTGTGACACATTATGCCACACACTGCAATGACCTTGAGACATTATACCACAATGCCCGTGATATAGTATACCATACACCGTAATGCCTGTGACACATACCGCAATGCCCGTTATACCCTATGCCACACACCGTAATGCCCGTTATATATTATGCCACACTGCAATGACCCTGAGACATTATACCACATACCACAATGCCCGTGATATAGTATACCACACACCGTAATGCCTGACACATTATGACACACACCGCAATGTCCGTGATACATTATGCCACACACTGCAATGACCCTGAGACATTATACCACATATCACAATGCCAGCGATATAGTATACCATACACCGTAATGCCTGTGACACATTATGACCCACACCGCAATGTCCGTGATACATTATGCCACACACCGTAATGCCCATTACACATTAAGTCCTACAGTAAGGCTTCTAATTACTTTTCAAATACCTGCTCGTTGTCAGGGGTTTCATGCACTGGGTGTCATGCTCGTTGCCAGGGGTTTCATGCTCTTGGTTCCATGCACGGTGCTAGGGGTTTTCATGCTCAGGGTGTCATGCTCGTTGCCAGGGGTTTCATGCACTGGGTGTCATGCTCGTTGCCAGGGGTTTCATGCACTGGGTGTCATGCTCGTTGCTAGGAGGTAGTCCTTGTTGCTAGGGCTGTGCTCCCAGTGCCACATATGTCCCCAGTGCCAGATATTCCCCCACGGTGCCAGGTACTCACATGCCCCCAGTGCCAAATATAGCCCCCCCCATGTGCCAGGTACACATATACCCCCAGTGCCAGATATTCCCAGACAGTGCCACATATGCCCCCAGTGCCAGATATCTCCCCCCCCAGTGCTTTATATGCCCCCAGTGCCACATATGCCCCAGTGCCAGATATTCCCCCCCCAGTGCCACATATGCCCCCAGTGCCAGATATCCCTCCCCTGCCAGTTATTCCCCCCAGTGCCACATATCCCCCCCCCAGTGCCACATATGCCCCCAGTGCCAGATATCCCCCCCCCCCGTGCCAGATATGCCCCCAGTGCCAGATATTCCCCCCAGTGCCATATATGTCCCCAGTGCCAGATATTCTCCCCCCCCCCCTCCCTGCCAAATATGCCCCAGTGCCAGATATCCCCCCCCCCAGTGCCAGATATGCCCCCAGTGCCAGATATTCCCCCAAGTGCCATATATGTCCCCAGTGCCAGATGTTCTCCCCCCTCCCTGCCAAATATGCCCCCAGTGCCAGATATAACCCCCCAGTGCGTCCCTTCCTCCGCCGCCGCCGCCGCCGATGCTCCCCCCGCTCCCCTGCTGTTAGGAGGGACACGGAGGGCACAGTGCGCGCCTCTCCTGTGTCCCTCCTGTGTCTCCGGCGGCCGCGGGTCACTGTAATAAAGGAAGTGCTCACGAACGGCACTTCCTTTATGAGACCAGCGGCCGCCGGAGACACAGGAGGGACACAGGAGAGGCGTGCACTGTGCCCTCCGTGTCCCTCCTAACAGCAGGGGACGAAACGAGACCGCAGACTGACATGCGGACGCTAGTCCGCATGTCAGTCTGCACTAAAAATGACAGGGGGGGCACGTGCCTTGGTGCCCCCCCCTAAATCCGCCACTGTATTCAATGGTTGGTCATTGATGTGTGCAGGTGTTGATATTGCAGAGGCATGTAGGCACACACCAGCAGATGATTCATACTATTAACAGCCGTGTTATGAGTTAACCAGTGGTGTTGGTTTATTGATAGATAGCAGGTATAGCCATAATCATTGTTACACATTGGATCTCATGGAGTGGAGTGGGGTGTCAGTCAGTGAGTGTATGTACTATGTAGGCACAGTGTAGTGGTGCAGGAACACTGGGATCATTGTGAATTGCAGGTAATCGCAGGTCTCTATGGAGCTAAGTGGAAGAACTGTCTTCCATTGTGATGCTCTAACACAGGGCCTATATCAAGTTTATATGCAATGCCGATGTTTACGCAACTGAGCGACTACTGGCAGACTGCTTGTGCCATGATTGCACTACACACACTCACACCAAGGTACTTTTACGATGCCGCTCATATTGAGAATTCAAATGCAGTGATTGACAGGAAGAGACCATTTAGCAGAGGTAATAGGGAGTAGTGGAAAAATGCAGGTGTGTCATTGCCGTTTACGGGGAGTGTATCTGCCTTCAGCATCCGCTTTGTTACTGCCGTGGCCAGTCTGCGTGGCCATAGACTCACTCGGGGAGTTGATGTTTCTTGTTATTGTTATTGTCTGATGGACACATACTGTAAGTTGATCACTGTGAGAAAGAAAAGTAAAAAATAAAATAAAAGTAATAATTTCCAGACCCATGTTGCTGCTGATCGGTGCTCTGATGAGGGCTGCCGGTCATCGTGTCCTCCTGCACTGCTGCGTGATCTCCATTGCAGTAAAGTATTGCTGCGAAGCGGCAGCTCACTTTACAGCACCGGGGGACAGAGCAGGAAGAGGATCCCCAGTTCTGTAGCGAAGGCCAGTAAATCTGCATTGGAAGACGCAGATACTGGCTTCGCCATTCCCAGAAAACGGGGCCATTTTCAAGAACACAGTCCATTGCTGCCATTCCCGACCACCATACGGCCGCATTCTGATTGACAGTCTTAGTGGGCACTGTGTCTGCTGAAGCGTGGTACAGGTCCTGTACATGCGCAGGTTTGTAAACATCGGAGATGTGCATAAACCATTGGTTTGCATACAGCTCTGAATCAGGCCCCTAGTTTAGGAGATATTTATTGTTTGGGATTCCTTTCCATTTTCATCTTGACCTGAAATTTTGGTATGACTCAGAAGCACATTATTATGTACCAATGGGTAATATGTATGGAGGGTACTCCACTGCTATTGAATAGTGTGGAGCTGGGCCCTGTGTATATTATGATAGGAAGGTCACTGTACAGTACATAACACTGTACATACTGTGGTCTCCTGTTGAATGTAGTTAATATATTTACAGACATACACACACTCATTCCTCACATGTCAATGTCCTTCCACTCACCCATCTTATCAGTCACCAAGAGCCGTAACTAGACTTTTTGGTGCCCTGTGCCAGAGAGAATTAGTGCCCCCCCCCCCCCATTTTTCCAATAGGGACATGTTGTTATTCAATATACTGCCATACCAAGGATTCAAACCCATAACCTGTTGAATTCTAGTCAAACACCCTACTCATTGAGTTATTTGATCCTGCATAAAAACTATGAACACTATATGCAGCTGACTGCAATGCCACAGGCAACGGGTTTGAATCCCGGGTATGTCAGCATCTTGAAATGTAATAAAGGACATTGTGGCTGAATAACAAAGAAATCTCAAGTTGAGTTCATGAATGCTATATAGGTATTAGTGACAGAAGCGGTCAGGGTAGAAGACAGGGGCGGTTAGGAGATGCTGGGCTTCAAAAAGGTGGGAAGCTGCAAGTAAAAGTAATTGAAACAGATAATTGACAAGTGCCGCCAACAACGCCCCCTGACGGCAGCGCTATGTGCAGTGCCCACTCTGCACACACCTAGTTACAGCCCTGCAGTCACCCCATAGAGTTCTGGAAGAAGGTAGCTGGTAGCCGAGGCCTGGCTATCGTGACAGCATTGTTGAGCTGACTATAAGCAGGGCTCCCAAACGTCCTAATTTTAACAGGACAGTCTCTTTTTTCCCACCACAAATCTATCACTCAGTGCTTGTTTCTACATAATTTTGACTCAACTTTTATGTACATTTTTTTATTTTATAGGAGCTCTAATGATAAGCTAAATAACAATGAGTAAAGAGTTTTTAAGTATGTGTGTATAATGCTGACTAAAGATTGCTATTATACAGTTTTGTTCTCTACCTGCCTCTGGGTAAACCTATTTGAGCAGAGTCTGCAAATCTCAGTTCAAATTATATATGAATGTCAAAATATCTTTGCTTATATGAGGTTGAGTATCTGTCACATGAGTTTATCAGTCTTAGAAATCTGTGTTTAAATTCACTATTTACAAGTTCCTCTGAGTTTCCAGTCACTACAAGGGGACCTTGAATCTTGTGTTTGTAAAAAACTAAAAAAAAAAAAATAAACATACATTTAGGGCCTAATTCAGGTTGGATTGCACTGTGCGATCCAACCGGAATTTTTGAGCAAAAGATGCGGGCGCATGCGAAGCGCTAATCCTGCACCCGCATTTTCTGCGGGGGGTCACAGAAAATGCGATCGCTTCTGCCTGTCAATCAGGCAGAGGCGGTGGAGGGAGGGGGCAACGCTCCTTTTCCTGGGAGGAGATGGAGCATTGCGGGGGCGGAGCCAGATGAACGGGGATGGTCCTGCGCGGTGGCTGCGTGATGTCACATGCAGCTGCCGCGATTGTGAATATGGCAGTGGGTCTGCTGCGGGCGCAGCTAAGCTGCGCCGGCAGGAGGCTTCCTCTATTTCTGCTAACAAGCAGAAAATGCTATGCGATCGCAATTTCTGCTTGTTGAAGAGGGAGGTGCCGGTCAGCATGCTGAGCGGCCTTGCCCTGCGATGGGCGGCCCCCAACATGCGCTCCAAAGGATAGCAAATTCTGCTAATTAGCAGAATTTGCTATCGTTACTGAATTAGGACCTTAATTCACATATTTCAATTATTTTGGACACCAAATTCCCACAATTTTTTTTAGAACCAGGCTAGTTGTGGTCTTCAAGCTAAATGTGCTCACTGTCATTTTGTTAGCCGCAGATTTTAGCACACAGCAATAGAACTTTCAGTGACAATAAAAATAGACTTATCAATAATACTGGAGGGTGAACAAGAACTGCAGGTACTTACACTGGTCAGTTACACTTTGCCCAGTCTGTAGTTGACACAACGGCGGCTGATTCAATTCTGCGCAATAGCCAAAATGCTCAGTTAAAAAAAATTCACTCAATTGCATTATGGGTGGATTAATCAGCCCCTATGAGTGGCAAAACTTCCCAATGCCCTCATGCACAAATGGGCAAAACTGTGACTATTACTGCTTTTGCCTTTTTATGATGTCATGTTTCTTAGAACATTGGAGGTCTCCACAGCAGGACAGGGACATAGCCATGGTAAAATTAGGAAATGGCAAAATCCTTTCGCTGGAAGCCTTTTTTTTTCTTTCTTAAATCCCCTTATTTATGCTGCGCACACCTGCCTCCCCCATGTGAGCCAGTGCAACACCTCACAACTTCTATACAGATCAGGACAAATGTCCTGATAGCAGTTCCACAGTACATTTCTCCAGAAATGGGATTGTCCAAGTGAAGTTGAATGGATATTACTGGCTAATTGAGACTAGCTGCATGGGGACGCCCATTTGTAAAATTACTGTTTTGTTTGTGGGAATTTAAATTAAATGCCTGTTTATATTTCTCCCACAAAAAGCTTCATGTTATATTTTTGCTAAGGAACTGCATAACGTACAAGGTTACTAGAAGATATATCGTGCCCCAGTTTTGGGGGGCATGGCCAAGCATGTGGGACCACGACCACAACCTTTTGGGAATACTGGGACCCTTAGCGCCATCTTCTGAAGGGGGTGTAGTCATGTCATCCTGGGGACGTGACTGCTCCACCTCAGCTACCAAAGCCCCCCTCCTCAGTACCCATACTAGCATATTTTTGCATTGCATTTATTTGACCATCCAGTTGCAATTGATGCTGGGCAGCATAGAAATACCTGTATAATAAATATCCCCAGAAGGGACATATAATAAATACATTCATGTATTACTGATGCACACTCATTCTTAAGAATCATTTTAGCATACGCAGTGGTTGGATAAATATCAGTAGTAGTAGGAGCAATTTAAAATTATTTACTGAAGAGGCAGTCATAAAAACTTGGTAAGGAGGACATTTATATGATACTGTTACTGTTTTTACTATGTTCATTTCCAACAGGACCTACAATCTTGCAAAAGAGATTGCATTTATGTAAGTGTAATCCGCTTTATACATTTCTGTGTAAACTTCTACTTGCACAAGAAAATTATAGGTGTTATAAACAACATTTTTCCTTTAAACTAAAAACTGCAGCAGGTATTTACATTTGCAATATCGTTTATACCAACTGTGCCTCAAATTTGTCTATGTCACAAACACACCCTTATATTCATATAAATGTTCAATAGATGTGCTTGCAATCATTGAAATTCTTTATGATTTATGCCAACTGTGGTGGAAAATTGTCTTTCATAAACGTCTTTTATACCCAAATAACTGTAAAGCTGATTTTCAAACAACAATGCATATGCACTTTTGAGAATCATGTGGCTATTGTTGTGTACAGTGCAGTAAGAAATATATATATATATATATATATATGTATATATATATATATATATATATATATATATTTTATATAAACACACGCACACAGCAACGGTACTCAGGAATAAATATACACAGGTGAAGAACTTTGAAGAAACCAATGTTTTGGTGTTAGTGCGTATTTATCAGGGTTGCAAATGAAAATAAAAGACAACTCCGATTTTAACTGCTCAAACCATCACCACGTCTAGGAACGGACACCTTCATCGGTTAGGCTGGAGGCTCCTGTTAGTGACAGAAGCCTACTAATCAAATAATATTTGCGGCATATCCCCCCAAAACACCCTTTTTGGGGGGATACCCACACATTTTAAGTGTCATCCATATGTAAGAAGGAGGTACCGCAAAAGATACCTCCAGTATCTGCTGTGGTCCTTCAATTTCCGACAGCAGCTGCAGCCCCCATAGCTGCAAATCTGTCAAATTTACCAAGTTTGCCCAAGCAGCTAACGCAATCAGAAGATGGCATTAGCTATTGTAGCCTATGGGCTACACTTCGCACAATTTGCTGGCAATGGCCGCAGCACATACGTGGTCAGCTGACCACAAATCTACAAAAGACAATTAAAACTTTTTGGCCTTTAATACAATACAAACTGACCTTGAGTTGCCATCGCCATGTGATAAACGTTTAATACCTCGCTAACATGTATCTCTAAATATGTTATATGTTTTCATTTGTCACTTTGGCAAGATGGACGTCGCTTTAAGGAGAGGATAGGTTGAATAGATCTTTGATCTCTGCAGCCATCTCATCCTGAACCTGTGGACAACCATTTGCCAGACACTTTGTTGCCTGCCCACATACTGCGGCAACTATCTGCAATAATATTATTGCTAACATCCACCCCGCAAAAGAGGGAAAGATCGTTTAAACAATTACTACAGTTAGTGGCCAGGTGGATACATCAACTGGATACTGTGTCACCCTGGGGACTAAACAAAACTTTTGGCTGACAAAGCATTTTATGACACATTTGGAATTATTTAGCTTCTAGTTAGTTCTAATTACATCACATCTATGCCCTAGATACATGTTTACTCATACAGACTATTGGGATCTTTGAAATAATTTGTCGGTTATGGATATATAGGTAGAAAACTGTATGTATATAAATATATATCCCATTTATATATTTTATTATGCTTACAGTTCTCTTTGGGGGAGGGGCACTATTTTCTGTTTTCTTATAACACTTTTACTGTTGGGCTCAGGCTTTTTAATTATAATATGTAGGCTACCCAATAGTTTGTTTACAGTATATTTAACTCTAAATATTATTGGACTTAGCAGTCACTTATGTTATTTGTTACTTTTGTTCTGAATTTACCCAATTCTTTATTTGTAATAACCTGTTTCTGATACATATTAATGATATTAGGATTGTGCATCTAGTTGTATTGGGAAATGTGTTAATTACCATGTCATCTAGCCAATATGCTGATTTGTGTATAAAATATGGTATCATATATTTTATAATGCAGTATTAACTTCTATTAAATCTTTGTCAGTATGCAATATCAGCAACTTATCACTGGTATATTTTGTAATTTTTTTTAAATCTGTTTTTTTTTATATTTGCTAATCATCCTTATTTATACACCTTTGGTATACACACTAAGACCCAAATATCTGCAAGATGCAGGTAATGGCGCCATGCAGTTTAGCCAGTAAATTTAAGGAGATGGTGATGGTTTTAGTAGCAATACGTAAGTGGGGGTATTTATTAAAGCTCAGAGCGAGATAAAATTGTGAGAGCTAAAGTACCAACCAATTAGCTTCTGTCATTTTTCAAATACAGCCTGTGACATGTAAGGTAGAAGTTGATTAGCTAGTACTTAGGGGCTCATTCTGACCTGATCGCTCGCTGCAGTTCTTCACAGCGCATCGATCAGGTCAGAACTGCGCATGTGATGGTGCCGCAGTGCGTCGGTGCATGGCTGACAGCCGACGGCTGTCGTTGCCTAGCGATAGCCTCTGCCTGATTGACAGACAGAGGCGGTCACTGGGTGGGAGGGGGCAGCACGGCGGAGTTTGGCCGCCGTTTTGTGGGGGTGGGCCGCAGCGGCTGCGTGACGTCACATGCAGCCGCTGCGACCCGGGTAGCAACGAGTAGCTTCCAGGCAGCACGCAAAAGCTGCGCTGGATGGGAGCAACTCCTGAAGTGCAAAAGCATCGCCGCTGTGCAATGCTTTTGCACTTCTGTGACGGGGCAGGGACCGACATGCGCGGAGGGCTATTCCTGTGCTGGGCATCTCGCCGCATGTCTGTGTTCCTGATCGTAGTTGTGCTAAATTTAGCACAGCTATGATCAAGTCGGAATCACCCCCTTAATCTCTCACAATTTTGGGGTCTATTCAAGAGGCAGTGAAAAGAGTGGAGAAGTGAGCCAGTGGAGAAGTTGCCCATGGCAACCAATCAGTGTTTTGGTAACATTTATAAAGTGCATTCTATAAAATTAAATGTAGCAGCTGATTGGTTGTCGTGGGCATTTTCTCCACTTCTCTGCTCTTTTCATTGCTTCATGAATAGACCCCTTTATCTCTCTCCAAGCGTTAATAAATAAGGTTATTTTTCATGTTCATTTGTAACTGTGATGAAAATGCACTAGCGTAACTGAAACATTAGTTTCTTCAAAGCAGGTTTTCACCTCTGTATATTTATTCCCGAGTGCCACCACCTGTGTTCATTTCTATTTTTTCTATTTCTTTGGACAGCAACAAGAAGAAATTAAACGAGATTACAGTGAACAGATTGACAGCATAAAGCAGCAGTACACTGGAAAGATTTATACCAGCATACAGTAGAATAAACACATTTCTATCATATTTAAAAGTTTGTAGCAAGGGGATCATTCCAAATTGATCGCTCACAAGCAACTTTTTGCAGCGCTGCGATCAGGTCAAAACTCAGCAAAACTGCGCATGTGTATGCACCGCGATGCGCCGTTACATCGTACGGGTACAAAGCGGATCGTTGCTGAGCGATGGATTTAACGAAGAATCCATGTGCACAGCCGATCGCTAGGAGGTTGACAGGAAGAAGGTATTTGTGGGTGTCAACTGTCCGTTTTCAGGGAGTGGTTGGAAAAACGCAGGTGTGTCCAAGTGTTTGCAGGGTGGGTGTCTGACGTCAATTCCGGGACCGGACAGGCTGAAGTGATCGCAAGGGCTGAGTAAGTCCAGACCTACTCAGAAACTGCACAAAATGTTTTTGTAGTGCTCGGCTGCAAAAGCGTTCGCACACTTGCAAAGCTAAAATACACTCCCCTGTGGGCGGCGACTATGCATTTGCACGGCTGCAAAAAGATGCTAGCGAGCGATCAACTCGGAATGACCCCCCAAGTGCGCATAGAATAACTGTGATAGGACAATAAGTTAAAGAGAGCCTCGAATAAATGAACACAGCAGACACTAAACCAGCTTATACTTGGCAGAAGCAACTGATAAAGCGGACATTTTTATCTATGCTGAGGAGGAGGCTCAGGAAGATCCTGAAACTTTGACTAAAAAGTTTAGTGAAATATGTTTGCCAAACAAAAATGATTCTGATCTGGACAGACCCAACAGTGCTAAAATCTACCAAAAGTATGCTATGCAGTCTATTGCTGCCAAATTCAAACGGCTGGCAGAAGAAATGTTACTATAGCGCCATTTGTTCATGGCATACACAATGACACCGTGCAGTATGCATGCAACTGCTGCCTGAGAAAGGACTGACATTAGAAATCACCATGAAGATTTGTATGTTGCACGAACAATCTAATAAAAGTGTTTGAGAATTAAAAGAGAAAGAGAAATATGCACTGTGTAGTATAACCCACCCCAACATATCTAACGCCAAAACACTCCCAAGGCCACCACAAGTGTCCAGCATTCAATTAAGGCTGCAATGCCTGTGGCAGATTTAACCATTTTGAAAAGCGGTATTGAAGAACAAGGCGGAATCCAGCTGGTTCAAACAATACATCCGGATCAACAGCCATCCAGGTATAACACCAGAGACCGAGCCAGACATTTGGCACAGTCAGGATTTCCATTGATTAGGTAATGAGAATCTTCACAGAACTCCAAGACAAAGACAATCATAACTTGATTAAGGTGAAGACTGGTGCCAAGGGCAACGTAATGTTTAAGGACCTTTTCTATAGCATCAAATGCACATTGATCATACAAATGCTGTCACCCTCATTGCATTAGAACGTTAGACACAGCCATGCTCAATTTTACATGTGCACCATTCAGGGCCGGATTAAGTCTCAGGGGGGCTCCTGGCACTTAAGACAAGGGGGGCTCAGGGGAAGGGGGGGGGTGTATATTAGCTTGTCATGCACATAGGATGTGCTCCAAGCCGTATTCCATGAGCAGTGAAGTAAAAGAGCATAGTAGAACTAAACTGCATGACATTATTAGAAGAAGCAGCCAAGTGGGTATCAGCTATGGTAGCTGCTGTACAGAAAGATGGATCTATTTTAATTGTCACTGAACAAGGCTTTAATGAGGTTGTACCACCTACTCAAAACCATAGAAGAATTAATAGCAGACATGCTTGATTCCAAGCTCTTCTTTATATGCTGGATGCAAAATGTAGATTCTGTCAAATCCCTCTAGACCAGGCCTGGCCAACCTGTGACTCTCCAGCCGTTGTGAAACTACACATCCCAGTATGCTCTGGCACAGTTTTAGCATTACCTAATAGCAAAGGTTTAGCAGGGCATGCTGGGACTTGTAGTTTGCCAACAGCCGGAGAACTACAGGTTGACCAGGCCTGCTGTAGACAAAGAAACATCTTTGTTAACTACTTTTAGGACACCTGTGGGTTATTATGTTATGTTATCTTTATGGGACATCCTTGTAAAATCATCATTGATGATATACTGTACTAGTCTGGAGTTGCAACATGTAAGAGCACAATGGGTGCCTACAACAGACCTACATAGCATCTTCTCTATCAACATGAAGCTCAATCTATAAGAGTTACTCTTTCAGTTATCTGCCCCACTCCAGTGAAGTGACCTCCCCACTGTGACATCTCCATGCCTATGTTATGTGGTGTTGAAGTGAGCAACATAATGCAGTTACATCTTATATGAAGAACATGCTGGCCAATACATGTCAAGTCTCCAGCCGTTCTCCATGCTGATGCCTCACAAAATGGACTAGGTGTTTTTGTATGCCAAGTAACAAGCCTGGTGCTTCTATCTCCTGGGCCCTGACTGACACTGATATACGAACAGATTGAAAAAAATCTATTGCCATTGGTTTTTGGTTGTAAAGTCCATGATTTTGTCTTAAGGACCATACACACTAGACAAGTTTTTCCATAGATATGAGCGATAACGACAGGATTGAACGATCTGATCATTCATATCATCTAGTGTGTGCACGGTTAACGCCGAACAATGCGCCCACCTGTGCTCGTTGAAGCAGGTTGCCAGCCGTCCATGCATGCAGTTCAATCCCCTCAATCTCAGCAGAGAAGATCGCTCGTCATTCAGATCATGTGTTGAATCTTATTTGTCAGGGAGTTTAAGGGAAATTGCTCATCTTCCACATTGTTCATCTTTCACATTGTATAGTGTGTGTTAAAGTGTGTTGGATTATCACAGGCCCATTGTTACCTGGTTGTGGCGCGCTGATGGGAATCCACTTTTCCTCTGATATACTGTCTTTGGCAGCACTGCTGCTCAGAGTTGGATTAAGGGCCACATGGGCCTGGAGCTGAAAATATTCAAGGGCCTACTGTGATAATCAGGAAAATGTGACAATCCTGTGTGGGTGTGGCCAGAGCAATATGGGTGTGTACTCCCTTACAATATAAGCCACAATGTCTCCCTACTTATGCAAAAAGATTCAAATTGCATAATTTTGTGGGAAAAATAAAAATAGATACTTAATAGATATGATTTATGGTCAACTATGAGGCCAGCTGATGGCTGGTCATCATCATGCTGCCATGATAAAGGGCCTATTTTATGTGGAGGCCTGGAGCTGTTGCTCCATCCGCCCCATTGTTAATCTGGCCCTGCTGCTGTTACTTCCCTCCCTCGCTCCTTACCAGGCCAGCAAGGAATCTTACCCTTTCCCAGACACAGACAAACGGGGTCATTCCGAGTTGTTCGCTCGTTGCCAATTTTCGCAATGGAGTGATTAAGGCGAAAATGCGCATGCGCATGGTACGGGGAGTGGCTGGCCAAACGCAGGGCGTGTTTGTGACGTCAAACCAGGAACGAAACGGGCTGAGCTGATCGCAGTGTAGGAGTAAGTCTGGAGCTACTCAGAAACTGCTAAGAATTTTCTATTCGCAATTCTGCTAAGCTAAGATACACTCCCAGAGGGCAGCGGCCTAGCGTGTGCAATGCTGCTAAAATCTGCTAGCGAGCGAACAACTCGGAATGACCCCCAAAGTGGAGGACAGAATGTATGCAAAAATGTATTTTTGACTATTTTGACTGGCTCCATATAAAAGCTAAAATTGGTCACTTCAATTAAATTAACATATGGAAGAAATTTCTCAAATCACGTTAATATACAAGATTCAATAATGCAATGTTACACTGTCTATATGGCCAATACAAATTAACTAGCTCTTCCCAGATGCATTCTGTATTATCTAACAATAAATTCCACAGTAATGTCTACTTAGTAGACCACAGTATCTACTTACGATGAGAACTGTCCTTTGTGATAGAAGGACTTCTGGGTTTCGGCCCCAGGAGCTCTTCTGCGCATGCGTACAGTGACACACAGTACGGTACTTATGGAAAGTGCGATAAAACCCCCAATTTTTTAAAGATTTTATTACAGTTGAGGGTTTAGTACATCCGGTCCCCAATATCTCCATGTGTCTTTTTAGCCACCCCCTGTTACCTCCCAGCCACTGTCTGGGAATGCCCCTTACGTTTCTGCTAATGTGCATCTACATTTATTGTGACTCTGTCCGTACAAGGGGCATAATTCAGACCTGAAAGATTTTGCTGCTGTGATCAGGTCTGAATTAGGACCAAGATAGGGATGCATGCACAGGGCGACACAGACAAATGTGCAGATTAAATAAAACATTATCCCACTGCATACGACATTGGTGTAGCATCAGACTAGGGACATCGGCCCTCATTCCGAGTTTTTCGCTCGCTAGCAGATTTTAGCAGCATTGCACACGCTAGGCCGCCGCCCTCTGGGAGTGTATCTTAGCATAGCAAAATAGCAAACGAAAGATTAGCAGAACTGCTACTAAATCATTCTTTGCAGTTTCTGAGTAGCTCCAGACCTACTCACAGATTGCGATCACCTCAGTCCATTTAGTTCCTGGTTTGACGTCATAAACACGCCCTGCGTTCAGCCAACCACTCCCCCGTTTCTCCAGACACTCCCGCATTTTTCCCTGACACGCTTGCGTTTTTTAGCACACTCCCGGAAAACGCTCAGTTACCACCCAGAAACGCCCCTTTCCTGTCAATCATTCACCGATCAGCAGAGCGACTGAAAAGCGCCGCAGAATCCACAGCAAATCTACTAAGTTTTTTGTTAAATAACTAAGCGCATGCGCCCTGAGTGCCTTGCGCATGCGCATTTTGCAACAAATCGCAGCATAGCGAAAATCGGCAACGAGCGAACAAGTCGGAATGACCCCCATCATTCAGTAGTGAACGCAACAGTCAGAAAATCGCAAACATGTGATTATTGGGCTTTTGCGCATGCGCTGTATATGCACAGCGCATGCACAACCTAGCAAAGTGTGATTGCATCCAGGAGGGATACAATCACACTTTGATTGACAGCGGCGGCATGCGGGGGGAAGGGGCGCTGCAACGGACCATTGCGGGGAAGTGGTCTAGCCAATGCAGTGGCCAGACTGTTCTTGGGTTGGCTGCCTTATGCCAAAGGCAACCGCACCAATAAAGAAAATGGCTGTGGGGCAGCTGCATACATAGCATGGGGCATCTGCAGTTCCCTGGACTTTACATTCTGGTCTGGCATGCGCTCTACAGCAGTAGCATAATCTGCTACTGATACTGAATAGGGTCCTAAAATTTATACAATACTGAACAACACACAGCTCACATCTATGAGAGCAGGGGGCAGTTGTAGATCTATAAGGGTGTGTGCTGCACTCAGGTCTTACACCGCACACCCAGCACCCATTTATTATATTGGTACTTACCTCTCCAGAGTCCCAAGTTGGTGCTGCAAAAATCATCGGGAAGATAGTGAGGCCACATTCCCAGATATTTGTATATGCACAGGACAGAAATCAACAGGAACATTCACTGTCGGACTGGGGCATGTAGGGCCCACCGGGGAATGCAGTGGTAGGGTCCCATGTTTAGAGGTGTGGCCAGTCTGCAGAGGGGGGGTGGCCTACTACCTCATTGGTTTGACCAACGATTTACATACCGTAAAATTAGCTGCTGCATGCATGATAATGTACCAGATTACTTATCAACAATGCACTGTAGAAAATACACCATAGTCCACTATAAGGTAACATATGTATAAATCAAGTGCACAGTCTGCAACCTGATCCTAAGAGCATGAGGTGGGCCCCTAGGCAGTGGGGCCCACCGGTGGTTTCCACTGTACCCATGTGGGCCAGTCCAAGCCTGGGAACATGGGGCGAGTGCCATATTCCCAGAGACCAGTGCCAGAGACTACTCACAACTATGCTGTGGAGAAGGAGGGGCCCACATGGAGGCTGCACTTAGGCCCCCTCCTCTCTTAAACCTCCCCTAATGGGCAGTATGGCAACACTTTGATATGTATGGGAATGAGATGTGCCCCATCCTATTTGATTTTAATGGAAACTATGACTTGCACATTGGATATAATAAATAATGTTATAATGGTTGGATAATATTTTGTAAATCCCCTTTGCATAAATAACAAAATGATACAACTTGTACAATAAAGATAGATGTATAGGCTATAAAAGTTATTCTGAGAAATAATGCACATCTGGGAATATTGTCTGGGTCAACAAACTTCCAAAGACAAATGTTTAATATACGTGAAATCATGGACAGTACTTTATGTAGGCTGACAAGAAAAATTATAATTAGTAGAAAACCTCAGCAAACTGCCAATGACTAACTACCAAATGCTTTTTCTCCACTGCCACATATTACCCTGCAGGCATGCATGCATCCATGTAGAACCAATCTGCATATATGTTCCACACAAAACCAGCATCATAATGAGACTGGAACAGTTAAAATAGTGTTTGAGGACAAGTCATTAGTTCCAGCAATATTAGCAAGTTATTTGTTTACGACCATCACACTGTAAGCATAAAGTATTTGGCACCATTGCTGGGAGCCATTAGCATAACATTATGGATTTCTTATTTACAATCACTCTCTTGACAAGAACATGAGCATCAAATCACCTTCAATCCATATACCATAGTAGCCCACTAGTGGGGGTTTTATTTTTCAAATTGTGTGACACTCCATTTGGAAATGTTTCTCGGTGTGAGGCTGTCAGGATTCAGTCTAACACATATCCCTTATTACTCTCCGTGTCAACAATCCCATTTCTCAGGGTCAAAGTAACAGTGTAAAGAATTATTAAACCATCCAGCAGCAAAGGGTTAAGAAACTGATAATAATGTCTGCTGCTTGGCAGCCTGTATTAGCCAGCCATCGGAAGCAGAGAGCCAGGGATAAATGTCATGAAGCAAAACTGAATAGTTGCTCTTCCCTGATCATCTGTGGAGTATGATATATTGGCCTTGAATTTCATCTGGATCACAATATTCTACCCCTTGGAATTACCTACCTGTACATTCATTATGCAAGGAAATCTCTATCTTTAGAGAGTTAAATGGCTGAGGGCTCTTCACAAATCCTGAGTGGTCTGGTGTTGCATAAATGTGCTGATCAGTCAAGATGAGAGAGGGCAGGAGGAAGAAATGGAAAAGAAAATGTGTTTGTAGCTGCTGCACCTGCTACAGATAGAAAGCATATCTAAATAACCTTGGAACCCAGTAGCCTGTCATTAAATACAATTCCCACCTTTTCAGTATCAATTCATGAGTTAATATGGTTGCTGTAATAAAATGTATAGCAGAAGCCGTGACTGCTGTTTTGTAAAAATAATCACCATCATCTAACTTCTACATCATATAGGGTACAGCTTCTAATTGCCTACAGTATGATTATACTTTACCTTTTATACGTGAACTACTATATACAAAGCTAGATATTGCCTTAGAATGCATTACATATGCCCATTACTTAGGCTTATTGACTACAAGTGAGTTTTACTGCTTAAAATAAACTGAACCCCTCATAGTAAAAGGAATCTAGTGTAAACCTCATAATACCAGACTTTTGAGGACTTTAGTTTGCTTATAGAGACTAGGTAAGATAATGATAATAGTGTACAACTGCAGATTTTCATACTTTTTACCTGCTAAAACAGGTGTTCTCTGTCAGCGTCCGGAGTCTTACCGGTACGCTGGGGCCGCGGGGCTGGCTTCTCAGGTGGCGTGCGGGCAGCGGCGGAGGTGGGCTGCTGCGCCGGGTCCGAGGGCAGCAGTAGCGGCGGTGAGGGGGTCCGCTCGTGATGGCGGGACACCGCTGCAGCGGGTCGCTCTTGCTGAGCCATTGCTAGGAGACATGGGGCAGTGAGCTGTGTGGCTATGCAGAAAGGTCTGCATTACTGGGCGCCGCCATGTTGGAGACCAAGTTTGAGGCATAGTTCATGTTTCCTGTTTCTTCCAGCCAATCCAGGGGAAGTTCTCCCTATAAAAGGGGGCTGGTTTAGGATAGGGACGCCAGTGCTTCAAGTTACAACCCTGTTGTAGGTGCTTTAGCCTGTGCTCCCAGGATTCTTGCCGTATTCTGGTTACTCCTGACCCTGCTTGGCCGGTTCTCTGCTGCTGCTGCTGCAGTCCTGCCGTTCCTAGCCTGCTGCTGCCTGTGGAAGCACTCCTGGAAAACCCGGTCCAGTAAGACTCTTTGGGCACGGTCGGTCCCGGGTCTTCTGCCTCGTTTTTCAAGCCACACTCCACAGACCTTCATCTCCAGCCATGTCTTTAACCACCATCCGCAGTTCATAATCTACAGCCTCGTCTTTCAAGCCACAGTCCACAGTCCTTTGTCTCCAGCCACGTCTTTAACCACCATCCACAGTTCCGCAGTTCATAATCTACAGCCTCGTCTTTCAAGCCACAGTCTACAGTTCTTTGTCTACAACCACGTCTTTAAGTCATCGTTCACCAGCCACAGTTCTCTACCTCAGCCCTGTCCATAAGAACTACAATCCACTGACTCTTAGCTTCGCCTACGTACTTCATTGCCCCTTGTCCCATGAGAAGGAACTATATCCAACCCCCTCGTCTCGTTCATCCACAGCCAACTACCTCCTTGGGCAAGTCTCAGCTGCCGGATCCTCAAACCTCGCTAGTCGTGACAGTAAGCACTGGCCCAATGGATTCGACGGGGGATCAGGCCTCAGGAGGTGATTCAACTGCAGATATCTGGTCTCGCTTAAGTAAGCAGGAGGCCACACAATCCCAAATTGTGCAGTTCATGCAGAATATGTCCGAACATCTTGATTCTCTCTGTGCTGCCATGACGGCCCCTCAAGTATCTACAGCTGCTCGCACATTAGCACCTCCAGTACCGCTTCCTCCTGTACCTGTACCAGTACCACTTCCACGGTTGCATTTGCCATCTCCCAGTAAGTTCGATGGGAATACAAAACAATGCCGCGGGTTTCTTAACCAGTGCGAAATCCAGTTCGAACTACAGTCGGCCAACTTCCCATCAGCACGAACCAAAGTAGCCTAAATAATTTCTTTACTTACCGGGCAAGCATTGGAATGGGCTTCACCTTTATGGGAGAGGACTGATCCAATCCTGCCTAACTATTCAGAATTCGTGGCCACCTTTCGAAGAATCTTCGACGAACCGGGTAGGACTTCTGCCGCCTCATTGGAGATCCTGCGCCTGCGTCAAGGCACACATACGGTCAGTCAGTACGTGATCCAGTTTTGTACTCTCTCCTCAGAACTGAACTGGAATGAGGAGGCTCTCATTGCAGCTTTCTGGAGCGGTCTCTCCGAAAAGATCAAAGATGACCTCGCAACTCAGGACATACCTGATAAGTTGGATAAATTAATTTCCTTATGCAATAGATTAGACCTGAGGTACAGAGAACGCTGTATGGAGAGATCGCGGTCAGACTGTCCTAAGCCTAGAATTGTTCTTCCACCAACACCATCATCACCAACTATTGAAGAACCCATGCAGATCAATCGCTCCCATCTCTCCAATGAAGAACGTCGGAGACGGCGACAAGGGAACTTCTGCTTGTATTGTGGTGCATCTGATCACTTTGTTAAATCTTGCAATCTACGCCCGGGAAACGCCCGCTCCTAGCTTGTGCTGGAGAGGTCAAGCTAGGAGAATTCTCAGAATTACATACCAAGAAAGAGTCTGTCTTGTTAACCCACCTGGAGCTCCCTTCTTCCTCTCTTCTCATCCCTGCACTACTCGATTCCGGAACCGCCGAAAGCTTCATTACATCAGCTCTGGTCAAACGATCTGGAATACAAACGGTCCGTTTGGATCATACCATTTCTATTACTGCGGTAGATGGAAGTCATATTCCTGAGGGTATTATATCCTTTCGTACTATTCCTCTCAAGATGAAGGTCGGAGTTCTTCATTCAGAAAAAATCTCTTTCCTTGTAATTCCTAAAGCCTCTCATGAACTGATTCTAGGATTTCCATGGTTATTAAGACACAATCCCCACATAGACTGGCAAACTATGGATGTGCTCTATTGGGGACGAGACTGTTTCCAGAACTGTTTGCCTTCAGTGAAACCCCTCTGTTCTTCCAGCCCTTCCAGCCTTCCTGTGGAATAGCAAGCCTTTCAAGATGTTTTCAATAAACATGGGGCGGACACCTTACCTCCGCGTCGCACTTGGGATTGCCCCATTGATCTGGTACCAGGCAAGACTCCTCCCCGAGGTTGAATCTATCCTCTCTCACTCTCTGAGACACAGGCCATGTCGGAGTATATCCGGGAGAACTTGGATAAAGGGTTCATCAGGCCTTCCACCTCTCCGGCCGTGGCGGGGTTTTTCTTCGTCAAAAAGAAGGATGGGGGTCTGCGGCCCTGTATTGACTATAGAGGTCTCAATGACATAACAATTAAGAACAGAAATCCGTTACCTCTAATTCCAGAACTGTTCGACCGTGTTAAAGGAGCTACTGTATTCACTAAGCTGGACTTACGGGGGGCCTACAATCTTATACGTATTCGCCCAGGTGACGAATGGAAGACGGCATTTAATACCCGCGATGGCCATTACGAATACTTGGTAATACCTTTTGGCCTATGTAATGCCCCAGCCGTCTTTCAAGAATTCGTTAATGAAATCTTCAGAGACCTCCTCTATGACTGCTTGGTGGTGTATTTAGATGACATCCTTATCTTTTCCAGGGATCTGAAGACCCATCAAGAACAAGTCAAAGAAGTTCTAACTCGTTTACAGAGGAATCAATTATTCTGTAAGTTAGAGAAGTGCACCTTCGAAGTACCCACGATTCCATTCCTTGGTTACACCCTCTCAGGGCAGAAGTTACAGATGGACCCCGCTAAAGTCCAGGCGATTCAGGATTGGTCACTTCCAGCTACCCTTCAACATTTCCTGGGGTTCGCTAACTTCTACCGAAGATTTATTCAGAACTATTCTACTGTCATAGCCCCCATAACCGCATTAACTAGGAAAGGGTCCGATCCTGCTAAGTGGTCTCCAGAGGCTTTGGAAGCCTTTTCGTCTTTAAAGGAGGCCTTCATGACCGCCCCTGTTCTTCGACAACCCGATCTCAGCCGTCCATTCCTGGTGGAGGTTGACGCCTCTACTGTAGGAGTAGTATTATCCCAGCTCTTCGAGGACAAGAAAATCCATCCTTGTGCGTTCTTCTCGCGAAGATTCTCCCCCGCTGAACAGAATTATGCTATTGGGGAACAAGAATTACTGGCAATTAAGTTAGCCTTTGAGGAGTGGAGGTATTTGTTGGAGGGAGCTCAGCATCCAATGTCGGTAACCACAGAACACAAGAACCTCCTGTATCTACAGTCAGCTCGATGTCTGAACCCACGCCAAGCAAGATGGGCACTCTTCTTTACCCATTTCAACTTTAAACTTAGTTACCGACCAGGTTCCCTCAACAAAAAGGCAGATGCATTATCCCATTCCCTAAGTTCTGAAGAACCCTCTGATCGTTCAAAGGAACAATTCATCTTGGAATCCACCTCTTTTGCGGCAACTAATACCTCTCCATTTCCTCCTCCGGGAAAAATCTTCGTTGCACCAAATCTTCGCAAGAAACTGCTTACATGGGCTCACTCCTCCTCCTTCATGGGCCATGTGGGTGATCATAAAACGCTCAAATACATTCAGCGCTCCTATTGGTGGCCTCATCTCAGGACTGACGTTCAGGAATTCGTGGCTGCTTGACCAAAGTGTGCCCAGCATAAAAGTCCCAAGGGTCCTCCAGCCAGGTTACTCCATCCGTTGCCTGTGCCGCAAAGACCATGGACGCATATTTCTATGGACTTTATTACTGATTTGCCTGCGTCTGGCGGATGGAATACCGTATGGGTCATAGTTGACCGGTTCTCTAAAATGGCACACTTCGTTCCACTGGCTAGTCTTCCATCAGCATCCCAGTTGGCAAAATTATTCATAGCAGAGATCTTCCGACTCCATGGTCTACCGCAAGAAATCATATCTGATAGAGGTCCTCAGTTTGTGGCCAAGTTTTGGAGATCCCTATGCTCAGCTCTCGGTGTGAAATTGAATTTCTCCTCAGGATATCATCCCCAAACGGATGGTCAAACAGAGAGAGTGAACCAGGACCTGGAGACATTTCTGCGTTTATTCATGTCCTCCTCTCAGGACGACTGGCTGGACTTCCTCCCATTCGCAGAATTTGCCCGTAACAATCTCTATCACTCTGCCACAAAATCTTCTCCATTTTCCATTAATTATGGTTTTCATCCGAAAGTTCCTGACTTCCAACTTCTGCCTATGCTCGAGGTCCCTGCCGCAGAATCAGCACTTCGACAATTTACTAAAACCTGGAGACAAATTCACAAGGCCTTGCTCAAGACATCCAAAAAGTAGAAGACCTATGCAGATCTGAAGCGAAAAGCTGTACCAAGTCGTAAAGTGGGAGATCGGGTTTGGGTTTCCACACGTAACCTAAGATTGAAGGTTCCTACTAAAAAGTTTGCTCCTAAATTTATTGGGCCCTACCCAATCGAAAAGGTTTTAAATCCTGTGGCCTACAAATAGTTACCTCTGCATTTGAGAATCCCTAATGCATTTCATATTTCTCTTTTAAAACCATTGGTACTTAATCGATTCAGAGCTGCTCTGCCAAAATCACCCAAGATCCAATCAGCACAAGGAGACGAATTTGAGATTCACAAGATCCTCTACTCCCGCAGACGATATGGTCGCCTCCAGTACCTTGTTGATTGGAAGGGATATAGACCAGAGGAAAGGTCTTGGGTAGAAGCAGAAGATGTCCATGCTCCAAGACTTCTTCGGACATTTCATGCCAAGTTTCCAACTAAACCATATAGGTGTCCAGAGTCCACCTGCAAAGGGGGGGTACTGTCAGCGTCTGGAGTCTTACCAGTACGCTGGGGCCGCGGGGCTGGCTTCTCAGGCAACGTGCGGGCAGCGGCGGAGATGGGCTGCTGCGCCAGGTCCGAGGGCAGCAGTAGCGGCGGTGAGGGGGTCCGCTCGTGACAGCGGGACGCCGCTGCAGCGTGTTGCTCTTGCTGAGCCGTTGCTAGGAGACCAGGCGCAGTGAGCTGTGTGGCTATGCAGAAAGGTCTGCATTACTGGGCGCCGCCATGTTGGAGACCAAGTTTGAGGCATAGTTCCTGTTTCCTGCTTCTTCCAGCCAATCCAGGGGAAGTTCTCCCTATAAAAGGGGGCTGGTTTAGGATAGGGATGCCAGTGCTTCAAGTTACAACCCTGTTGTAGGTGCTTTAGCCTGTGCTCCCAGGATTCTTGCCGTATTCTGGTTACTCCTGAACCTGCTTGGCCGGTTCTCTGTTGCTGCTGCAGCCCTGCCGTTCCTAGCCTGCTGCTGCCTGTGGAAGCGCTCCTGGAAAACCTGGTCCAGTAAGACTCTTTGGGCACGGTCGGTCCCGGGTCTTCTGCCTCGTTTTTCAAGCCACACTCCACAGTCCTTTGTCTCCAGCCACGTCTTTAACCACTATTCACAGTTCCGCAGTTCATTATTCACAACCTTGTCTTTCAAGCCACAACCCGCAGTTCTTTGTCTACAACCATGTCTTTAAGTCATCGTTCACCAGCCACAGTTCTCTACCTCAGCCCTGTCCATAAGAACTACAATCCATTGACTCTTAGCTCCACCTACGTTCTTCATTGCCCCTCGTCCCATGAGAAGGAACTATATCCAACCCCCTCGTCTCGTTCATCCACAGCCAACTACCTCCTTGGGCAAGTCCCAGCTGCCGGATCCTCAAACCTCCCTAGTCGTGACATTCTCAACTTCAATACTCAAGTACTACCAACAGGTCATATTTTCAGAATTTCTTTAATCACGGGTACTTTGCAGTGTCAGAATACACAGACTGCTGCTCATCATAAGTAAAATGAAGCATACTTTTCTAGTAGGAGTGTGATCAGGTCAGTACTCAGACTAAAAATTGTTCTTAACATTTAAAGTACACAGGCCCACCTTGGTGATCGCGTCCTTCTTCTGGCATCCCTCTCTTGGCTCCCTAAGTGGCTCTTAGCCTCCACTAGTATGCACAATTTGATATCATAATGTCATGTCACACCTTACATCCATCCAGTTGAGAAAAGCGCAGGAAGGCAGACCTGCTTGGCAAGACCTCTGTATGTCTCAGTCTCTAATTGCCAACCGGACTGGCCCCTCAGATCACTGGCTCATCTGGCATTTGCCAGAAGTGTCAGATGGTCAGTCCAGCCATGGGTTTGATGGAACTTAACTTTGGACTATTGAGGACCAGGTTTAGGTACCCAGATAAATTCGGTGTGGAGCTCCTTTATACTTCTGTTAAGGTTGTAGATATTGTGACAACTTGCTGTATGCTGCACAATATAGTGTAATCGCAGAATACGGTGGAGAGGTAGGGGTCCTATAGCGCAACTAACTTAAGTTGTTATTATTTTTGTGTCCTATTTTGTACATTGTGTCCTATATTTAGTACATTCACTGGTACCTTTGAATTGGTCTGTAGCCTAAAGCTGTGTTGTACAGTAAATGTACAATGCATTATATTGTTACCTCTACTTACACGTCTACTATCCTAGCATCCTGCTCCTCTGTGGGGTGACTAGCAAGGAAAGTATACTTGCCTACTGTTTTGGAATGTTAGGGAGGCTCACAAATTATGTGGATTTCTCCTGGAGTATCAGAAGAGTAGGGATCCCTCCGGGATTCCACTGACTTGTGAAGTGACTGTGGTGGGTCTGGCCCTCGCTGTATGATACTCTGAAAAGTAGCTCTGCACAGCATGCCCGGGGACCATGATGACACACTTCATGTAGGGCACTTTAAGAGAGGAGGAGGCCCGTGTGCTGCCTCCTCCGTTTGGGCCCCCTCCTCTCTGCCGGCAGTGCTGGAGAGTCTGAGCACTAGAGGGCTCAGACTCTATTGTGCATGCGCAGATCTCTGGGAGAATGGTCCATCAGTCAATTTCCCAGTTATTTCTCTACTGTGCATGCGCAGAACACCATGAAAATGGCCGCTGCACCATTTTCACGGTGATTCCACAGCGCTGTTGACGTGGGCGCGGGACTCCGGAGGGGTAAGTATTTAAACAATGTGCAGCATGTGTGGTGAGGCCCCCATCTGGACTCAGGGACATGTGTACACCGCACACACTGCACCCATCATAGATACGCCAGTGGCATCATGGTCTCGGCCAGTTGTATTTTGCTTACAAGAGCTTCCAGATGTCCTAAAAGTCTACAAGTATGGTCTCATGGGAGCACTGCGGTTTAGTGTGAGAATGTGGGGAGTACACTAATGTCCAATGGAAATGACCCTGCTGAGCCTGCTCCTAATGGTAATGGAATATGCTGCGCTATATAAGAAACTGTTACTGCATAAATAAATCATCACTGATTCCCAGTTCCCCTTCAGATTTGTGCCTGTAGTGTCCTTTAAAACACAGCCTTAACTGTGGTACTGGTTGGTGATTACATTATAAAGGCTGTTGGCTCTGTATGACATTGGGTGCCAAAAGCACTTCTCAAGCGCAAAGTTAAGGAGAAGGTATCGGAAGAGAGGAGAACATACCTTGCCTCTGTCTACATAGTGTAGACATAGGTGACATTGGGGGTCATTCAGACCCTGCGGCGCGCAACGCAGTTGCCGGTGGTGGCAAACTGCTCATGTGCAGTGGCTGTGCGGACACACACATTGCAGTCATATCCTCGATGGATGCCACTGCAATGTGATTGATGGCGTCGGACGTTTTTGGGACGGCGATGTGGCATTGGGGTGTGTGGGGTGAACGAGGTGGACCGGGACTTTTTTTGGAGCACTGTGTGATGTCACACGCAGCCGTTTGGATAAAAAAGATGGCCACTTAGATCCGATGCATTTGCAATTATCGGGAGGCGGCCTTAAACATGCTGGACGGCCCCCAGCATGTGCAGAGATGAATGTAGTTCGGGCTGCGTATATCTATGAATAACCCCCATTGCCTCTAGAGGTAGTGAAGTAGGTGTAGCCATCAAGCATTGTCCTACTCCTTTCTGGTTCATGGCTGTTTTCTGGTCCTTGGACTTGAGGCCTGAGCTGAGGAAGCATGCCTATCAGCTTGTTTCTGGCTGACTGTAGCAGACCTGTCAGACCTCCCAGAAAGTGCACAGAGCAGAAACTAAAAATATAAACAATGTGCCACGCTGAGCCCGATACATAATTAGTTTCACCAATTGCACCAGTCCTGGGAATTGTGGCTATATAGCATCAAAAATGTCCTAGCGTTCCTTTTATAATTACATTTCATGTCTACAGTGTTTATGACATTTCAGAGTCAAACTGCCAAGCTCTCAATATATGTGAATAATAATAGACCATAAGTAATGTCCTAGCATTTTACATTACATTTAGATCATTGTCATTTAAAGTCAGATAGAGTATATATATATATACATATATATATATATATATAAAAGAATACGTGTAATAAATAAATGTGTATGCAGAAATGGTCATTCCTGTGCTTGTCAAAACACAGTGAAGTCATTAGAACAAAGAGCATAAGAAATATTAGCTTTTCATCTGCCTGCACACAGCAGTGGATAAACTGAAAAGCTAAGACCAGGCGGAGAGGCAGCGAGCCGCACGTGGCCCCAGGGCCATATTTTAAATTCCTACATTATAGATCAAGCTGAAATGCGCTTTGGTAAATATAAGAGAGTCTGGATAAAGAGGACATAAATCCATTTCAGATGAATAATTACTATAGAGGATGTAAGACAGCGGGATTGTAGTATTAAAAAGCAGATTACGGGTACAAGTGGTTGCATGAATTGTCTGCAATTCATCTGGAACAGAGATATGTTATTTAATGTGAATTCTAGTTTGTGTGTAGAATGGACATCACCAAATATAATGCGGTGGTGTATTGATGCATTATTCAGAGTACAGTGCCCGCAGATTACATGGTTGCTCTCATTTCCAAATTTGAGCAAATAGAACTATAACCTTCAGTGACAAGCAGAGAAGTAATAATGTGCCTACTGTTGTAAAACCTATATAATCCATAATTGGGCCCCTAATGTGCACCTAAACTCCTGGCTGCCAGATCAAACAAAGATGAGGTAGATAGTAAATTGTGCTTGAAAAATCTTCACTATATTATTAAATAATATATTCTATAATTTTCACAAAAACAGAAAGTGTAAGAAATTGGTAGAAACACAGTAAGTACCATGTACATTGATTTGTACTGACATTAAATAAGATTTATTTCTTTCATATGTCTGGATAGCATTAAAATCAGCTCTAAAGAAAGGAAGATACAATGCTGTCATTTACATATATTTATATAATTAGGTTAGGAGGTTATGAACCAGTTTATTCAACACTCACCCGTTACCGTGTATTTAAATAACCTATAATGATGTCAAAAGAAGAAATCCATATACAGGAACATGGAACCCGTACAACGTACAGCATATACAGACTACCCAGCCTAACTGGTGGTGTACTGTGTTCTGCAAAGGGAGTGGGGACACTGTAGTCTGCTATTATTTTCAAGCAATACTTGTTAACTAGGCACCACTGAGTATGTTTAAAGGGTGGTATTCATGTGACTGGCATGCCGACGGTCCGGGTCGGCATGCCGACCAACAGGGACTATTCCCACTCGTGGGTGTTCACAATACCCATAGAGTGGGAGTAGAACCCGTGGCGACCACAGGTCACAACCGAGCCCGCAGCGTGGCGAACGCAGCGAGATCGCAAGGAGCCATACCACACCCTGTTAAAGAATATGCTATGCTAAAGAATATTGCAAAATGTTTATTATGGCAGTCATTGGACAGAGTATGTACACCAGCATATACTGAACCAAGTACTTCTTGAGACTGAGATCAAAGGGCTGTAACCGGGCTTTAACTGTAATGCGTCACATTGGCAATGTTCAATAAGGGTGAGTTTATTGAATTGCGGGCTTTGTGGAATTGGTCAGAAGCATACATCCCCATGTTTCATTTGCTAGACACATATTTGCAGTACTATGGGTCTGACTCACAAATGTACGCCATGGCAATACTTACACATTGAGCGATTATTTGTCGACTGCACATGCTTGCAGTGAGCACTTATTTGCAACATGATTGACAATCAGGGACTGTTTAAGGGAAGTAATGGGGAGTGGCAGCAAATTCAAGTATGTGTCGCAACTAATTTTGGGGCATGTCTCAGCCTACAACTGCGATCTCATACAGAGAATAAAGGGTGCAAGCGTTTCAGTTTCCACGGCAACTCTCTGCAACCTTAGGGTTACTCAGATGGTCGAATATGGAAGGATCTGCGTGTTGCCGTGTGTGTGTACTGTACACAGTTGCTGGGATCTGCACAGCCACCGGTGGGCATCTCAGTACATTTCCAGGTGGTGGCAGCATTAGCATTTTGCTGCACATCCGCTGTGTATGGGATTGCAGCTACAAATGCATTAGCATATATCTCTGCATTAGGCTCTATGACAGCACAGACAACTGTCTTTCTATTTTCTATGCACACCATACAGTACAGTGTATGGCATTGATATTGCCACACAGCTACTACCATGTACAGTATAGGTACAACAGGCATTTTTTTCTGTTTTATACGCATAAATATTCCTCTTTTCTCTAACATTCTAGAGGATGCTGGGGTCCACATTAGTACCATGGGGTATAGATGGGTCCACTAGAAGCCATTGGAACTTTAAGAGTTTGAGAGTGTGGGCTGGCTCCTCCCTCTATGCCCCTCCTACCAGACTCAGTTTAGAAAATGTGCCCGGAGGAGCCGGTCACAGCTAGGGGAGCTCCATAGGAGTTTTTCTAGTTTTATTGTTTTATTAGAGTTAGGCACAGGGAGGCTGCTGGCAACAGCCTCCCTGCTTCGTGGGATTTAGGGGGGAGTAGTGTCCTACCCTGAGAGGTTAATGGCCACTATCTCCACTGACAGGACACTGAGCTCCTGAGGGTGATGATCGTTAGCCGCCCCAGGCAACCGCTCACTCTCGCAGCATGCCGACACCCCCTTACAGAGCCAGAAGATTCAGGTGGTGAGTGAGACACCAGCGCCCAGAGAAGCGGGGGGCCAGTGGGGAGATGGCAGCAATAGGGTAGGAGTGCAGTACTAACTGTGCTCCAGAGGCTCAGCGGTACATCAGCGCAGTGTCAGGAGGGGCGCCCTGAGCCAGTGACGAAATACCCTACACTGGTCACTACTGGGCTTTCAGGGATCTCGGTAATGCTGATTGCTACAAAACCTCCGGCCAGTATAAAATTCAAAAGTGCGGAAAGACGCGCCATCCTCAAGGGGACGGAGCTTCTACTCAGAGCGGACCCAGCGGCGTTCAGCGCCATTTTCCTCCCTGCAGTTCCAGTGACAGAGACGCTGACAGGGGAGTGCTGTCCCTCCACACGGCTCCAGCTACCATGTGCGGTACCAGGGGGTTGTAGAAGGGGGGGAGGCTGTGTATATTACTGTGTAGTCGATTAGGTACACAGTCAGCGCCAGGTATTTCTGTTATAATTACCTAAGTGAAGCGCTGTGGGTGTGCTGGCTCCAAGCTCTGTGTTTCTCTGAAGGTACTTGGTGGGGAAACTGTGTCTGACATTTTCCTGTAGTGTGGGTGTATGTTTTTTCACATAGCCATGTCCAGGGATTCTGTGTCCTATGCTGCGGAGGACATTTCTTCTCCTGAGGAATCCATTCCATGTACCCAAGATTGTAATGTCTTGTCCCAGATCCCTGTTAAAGAGCCAGAATGGTTGAACTCTATTAAGGGAATGTTCTCTCAGATATCTGTTAGGGTAGCTCATACTGAGACTAAAACTCAGGTTTTAAAGAGTTCTATGACTGTTTGGTCATGGTTCTGCTCCCATTTCTTCTAAATCCTCTAACATATACCACAGAAAACGTGCACTTGCCCAGATTATGCAAGATGACATGGATACCGACTCTAACACGACAGACGGTGATGGGGATGTTCTGAGGGGGCTGGCATCTCTGGCAAAGGGGGTGCAGCTCATGATTGAAGCCATGAGATATGTGTTAAACATTGCTGACACACCACCTGAGCAGGTTGAGGAGGCTTTCTTCACAGACAACAAGAAAGCCTCGCTAACCTTCCTTAAGGCAAAAGAATTAAACGCTTTATTTGAAAAATCCTGGGAAACCACGGAGAAAAAATTCCAGATCCCCAAAAGGGTACTGGTTGCTTATCCCTTCCCTGAGGAGGATAGGAAAAATGGGAAAACCCACCCATAGTTGACGCGTCTGTTTCCAGACTGTCAAAAAAGGTGGTTTTACCTGTCCCTGGATCTACCGCGTTAAAAAAAACGGCTGATCGTAAAATTGACACTACACTCAAATCCATATACACTGCTTCAGGGGTGGCATTTAGGCCTACTATTGCCTGTGCATGGATTTCTAAAGCTATAGTACAATGGTCAGGCACGTTACTAGAGGACTTCGATACAATCGATAGAAGTGACATTGAACTGTTTTTACGTAACATACAGGATTCTGTGGGGTTCATGGTGGAATCCATGAAGGACCTGGGTACGCTGAATGCACGGATTTCTTCCATGTCGGTCTCAGCTCGCAGGAGACTCTACGTCAATGGTCTGCAGATGCGGAATCCAGGAGAACTGTGGAGAACCTACCCTACACAGGTCAGGCTCTCTTTGGGGAAGCATTGGATGCGTTCAGGGGTTGGGGCACAGTCACTCAGGAGGAAACCTTCCAAGGAAGTTAGTCAAGTCTGGAATCCATTCTTCCAATAAACATTCTGGAACTACGAGCCTTATACAATGGTCTCCTTCAAGCTGCGCACCTTCTGCGACATCAGACCATTCAAGTACAGTCGGACAATGTAACGATGGTGGCCTACATAAACCGTCAGGGAGGGACAAAGAGCAGAGCTGCTATGTCAGAGGTAACAAGAATCCTTCTCTTTGCAGAAAAGCACGCAGTGGCGTTGTCAGCAATATTCCTTCCAGGAGTGGACAACTGGGAAGCGGACTTCCTCAGCAGGAAGAATGGGGCCTCCATCCGGAGGTGTTCACAGACGTGACCAGTCGCTGGGGCGTGCCTCAAATAGACATGATGGCCTCACGTCTCAACAAGAAATTTTGGAGGTACTGTTCCAGGTCTAGAGAACCACAAGCAGTGGCTGTGGATGCCCTGGTATCTCCGTGGGTGTTCAGGTCAGTGTATGTGTTCCCTCCACTTCCACTTATTCCAAGAATTCTAAAACTCATAGGGGTATATGCAATTGCGGTCGAATTCCCGAAATTGTCGAAAAACGGGACTTTTTCGCCAAAAAAAAAAAAAATCGACAATGCAATTCAGTACTTTCCGTCAAAAAAACGTACTTTCCAAATTCGACTTTTTGAAATTCGACATTTGTCAAATTCGACATTTCTGCAATGGTACAAATGCGGCAATTTGCCAAAAGTATATTCAATTGAAGTTTGGAAATTCGACAACAGTGCTTTTAGACAGTAAATTCGTCATTTTCAATCCGCCACACTTTGCTGGCGGAATCTAATAAAAAAAATTTAAAACATGTTTTTTTTGGTGTTTTTTTTATTGGTAATAGCATATCTATTTATATTAGAAGGGATTAGGTACTTGGTTTGTCTATTTTGGAGGCACAAGTATTATTTATATATTTTGTAAAATATATATATTTTTTTAATGGAATGGTAAAAACCCGGAAAAAAATGGCGTGGGGTCCCCCCTCCTAAGCATAACCAGCCTCGGGCTCTTCGAGCCGGTCCTGGTTCTAAAAATCCGGGGGGGGAAATGACAGGGGATCCCCCGTATTTTTAAAACCAGCACCGGGCTCTGCGCCTGGTGCTGGTGCAAAAAATATGGGGGACAAAAAGAGTAGGGGTCCCCCGTATTTTTTACACCAGCATCGGGTTCCACTAGCTGGACAGAAAATGCCACAGCCGGGGGTCACTTTTATACAGCGCCCTGCGGCCGTGGCATTAAAGATCCAACTAGTCACCCCGAGGCTGTCCCCCCCATCCAAGGGCTGCAGATGGGGGGCTGATAGCCTTGAGAAAATTTAAAGAATATTGTTTTTTCCAGTAGTACTACAAGTCCCAGCAAGCCTCCCCCGCAAGCTGGTACTTGGAGAACCACAAGTACCAGCATGCGGGAGAAAAACGGGCTCGCTGGTACCTGTAGTTCTACTGGAAAAAAATACCCAAATAAAAACAGGACACGCACACCGTGATAGTAAAACTTTATTACACACATGTCGACACATACATACTTACCTATGTTCACACGCCGACCTCGGTCCACTTGTCCAAGTAGAATCCACGTGTACCTGTGAATAAAATTATACTCACCTGATCCAGTGTCCAGATTATAATCCACGTACTTGGCAAAAAAAAAACGAACACCCGGACCAAACGGACTGAAAGGGATCCCATGTTTACACATGGGACCCCTTTCCACGAATGCCGGGACCCCACGTGACTGCGGTCACCCCGGATTTTTAGAACCAGGACCGGCTCGAAGAGCCCGAGGCTGGTTATGCTTAGGAGGGGGGACCCCACGCAATTTTTTTCGGGTTTTTTACCGTTTTTTCCGTTTTTTTAAAAAGCGGATCAAAATCCGTCAAATCGGCCGTTTTTCGACAGCGGGACTGTCGAATCCGTTTTTTATTGAATATGTTGAATTCCGGCACCCACTTGCCGGAATTCGACGGTCGAATTGTGTCGAATTAAAAAACGGCAGAAAAATTGCCGCGATTCGCCGCTAATTGCATATACCCCTATATATACGAACAACTTATTGTTAGCCATAAAAAGTTATCATGTTGCTCTGGAGTTACATGTGAAAGATAGTAAATGTGTAAAAGAACATCACAGGAACATGGTATTACCAAATCCAAAAGTGGCTTGTGATCATACAGACAACATAATACTGTTTTTAGAATTCCTAATTGCTTAATTCCTAATTGAAATGACCAGTGCCGGAGGCCGAGAAACGCGTAAAAGTTTTGGCAACCCTAGGCGAAACAGTTACCTCTTACATCATTGAGGCGCCTTTATTCCACTACATTATTAACGGGACCCGCTACCGAGCATTCTATTTGCCGCACGTTATTCTGTGCTTATTCAAGGTTGATCACAAAAGCAAAATCTTCCTCTAATGGGCAAAACCATGTACACTGCAGGTGGGGTCAGATATAATATGTGCAGAGAGAGTTAGATTTGGGTGTGGTGTGTTCAATCTGAAATCTAATTTACAGTGTAAAAATAAAGAAGCCAGTATTTACCCTGCACAGAAACAAAATAACCCTCCCAAATCTAACACTCTCTGCACAGGTTATATCTGCACACCCTGCAGCGCACATGGTTTTGCCCATTAGAGGAAGATTTTGCTTTTGCAATCACTCCTGAATTAGGCCCTTTAGCTGCTGCATCTCCGTCTCCTGCTAATAGAGACAGGACTGTTACCAAGTCTGTGGTCGCACGGCTAATAGATGAGTTCCAACAGAGACGGATACCGCTCCCAGCACAGCACACAGACGCTAATTTACAGCTCAGGGACTCTGTACATTTGTGGGTAAGAATTATAGCCAGTTTGTACACACTGTGGACAAACTCTTCTGGATGTTGTAACAGTGTGCGTGTTAGACTAAAGTATCAACAGGCTTTGTGTCCGGCCAGACAGCCTGTGTAAGGGTGTGTACACACGGTGAGATATTTTCTTTCGATTTTGACTATATAGTCAAAATCGCAAGAAAAGTTAGTGCAGATCGCAAGGTGAAAGTCACCTTGCGATCCCGATTCGATGCCAATGCGCGGTCCCGCCAGGTCGGCATCGCAAGAAAAGATAGACTGTGCAAGCAAGTCAATCCTTGCTAGATTAGTGTACTATCTAGTTCATCTCACATGTCAATGACATCTCACATAAGCCAAAATCTCACGTAAGCCAAAATCGTAAGCACACATAGTCCATATCTCAAGAAAAGTTAGTCAAAATCTGTGGTGCTGGGCTCCGGGGAGTTCAAAGGAAATCGCAAGTGAAAATCGGGCATAGCAAGGATCTCACTGTGTGTACACACCCTTACTGCTACACTGTTACCAATGCAGCTTCCATTATTATACTGCACAGTTCTAATAACTCTTCTGTGTTCCAAAGTTTGCTACATTAACCTTGTGCAACTTGAATATATTATATTGAGTTTCTTTTTATGTAAAGGCATTTTTATGTAATGTGGAAGGTTTATATGTAATGACAATTAGAATGTTGTCTTATTAAACTATTCTAATACCTTTTTAAGCGCTCCCATTTGTTTTATGTTTTGTGTTTCCATTTTACAGGGGCTAACCCGCCTCAATGCAGTGAGTAGCTTTTTGGGTACTGCTTGGTTGATGGGTATTACTAGCGCCAGTATTTTATACAACACTGTAATTATTCGTTAGTGGCAGGGAAATGTGCACAGTTGTTGCTAGGTATAGTATAAATCAAGCCTGGCCATCCCAGCATGCACTGCAACAGTTTTAGCATTCCTAGTAGCAAAACTGTGACAGGGCATGCTGGGACTTGTATCACAACTGCTGGAGAGCCACAGGTTGGCCAGGCCTGGTATAAATATTATTATGTGGGGGAGCCACACAGATGTGAACTACTTACTAGACTTTCTAGAATTCCTCTTTTTTATACATGCATTGTTACCTTGTATCTAAAGTAGATAATATTTCTGGAGAATTATTTAAATGCATACATAGAGCTATTATGAAATTCAGTGGATTCAGTATGATATTCCAATGGACAGGATACTGACAGTCAGAATACTGACAGCTGCATACCGCATACTTGCCTACCTGACCCTCTCCATGAGGGAGAAAATGCTCTGTTCCTGGACTTTCCTGGTAATGTATGATTGCCATCACCTGTGGTGAGCTAGTTAATTGATAAGATAGGTGTTTCATCACAGGTGATGGCAATCATACATTACCAGGAAAGTCCAGGAACAGAATATTTTCTCCCTCATGGAGAGGGGCAGGTAGGCAAGTATGGCATACTGACCCTCAGAATCCCGACAGCCCCCCAGTAAGTACACTAACACTCCCCTGTTCCCTATCCTAACCCTCCCTTGTGGATGCCTAAACCTAACCCTCCCTGGGAGTGCCTAACTCTAATCCTCCCCGGTGGTTCCTAACCCTAACCCTACCTTCCCCACTGTCTAACCCTCCCTGCTTGGTGCCTAACACTAACCTCCCCTTCCAAAGGCTAGATCAGTGGTTCTCAAACTCGGTCCTCAGGACCCCACACAGTGCATGTTTTGCAGGTCTCCTCACAGAATCACAAGTGACATAATTAGCTCCACCTGTGGACCTTTTAAAATGTGTCAGTGAGTAATCAACACACCTGTGCACCTGCTGGGTTACCTGCAAAACATGCACTGTGTGGGGTCCTGAGGACCGAGTTTGAGAACCACTGGGCTAGATGAATCAATGCTTGGAGAGTGATAAAATGGAGAGAGAAAAAGTACCAGCCAACCAGCTCCTAACTGTCATTTTTGAAACACAGCCTGTAACATGGCAGTTAGGAGCTGATTGACTGGTACTTTCTCTCTCTCCATTTTATCACTGTCCAACCGATGACACATCTAGCCATACAGGGGTCTATTCATGAAGCAGTGAGAAGTGTGGAGAATTGAGCCACTTCATGTTAGAGATGAGCGCCTGAAATTTTTCGGGTTTTGTGTTTTGGTTTTGGGTTCGGTTCCGCGGCCGTGTTTTGGGTTCGACCGCGTTTTGGCAAAACCTCACCGAATTTTTTTTGTCGGATTCGGGTGTGTTTTGGATTCGGGTGTTTTTAAAAAAAAAACACTAAAAAACAGCTTAAATCATAGAATTTGGGGGTCATTTTGATCCCATATTATTATTAACCTCAAAAACCTTAATTTCCACTCATTTTCAGTCTATTCTGAATACCTCACACCTCACAATATTATTTTTAGTCCTAAAATTTGCACCAAGGTCGCTGGATGACTAAGCTAAGCGACACTAGTGGCCGACACAAACACCTGGCCCATCTAGGAGTGGCACTGCAGTGTCACGCAGGATGTCCCTTCCAAAAAACCCTCCCCAATCAGCACATGACGCAAAGAAAAAAAGAGGCGCAATGAGGTAGCTGACTGTGTGAGTAAGATTAGCGACCCTAGTGGCCGACACAAACACCGGGCCCATTTAGGAGTGGCACTGCAGTGTCACGCAGGATGTCCCTTCCAAAAAACCCTCCCCAATCAGCACATGACGCAAAGAAAAAAAGAGGCGCAATGAGGTAGCTGACTGTGTGAGTAAGATTAGCGACCCTAGTGGCCGACACAAACACCGGGCCCATTTAGGAGTGGCACTGCAGTGTCACGCAGGATGTCCCTTCCAAAAAACCCTCCCCAAACAGCACATGACGCAAAGAAAAATAAAAGAAAAAAGAGGTGCAAGATGGAATTGTCCTTGGGCCCTCCCACCCACCCTTATGTTGTATAAACAAAACAGGACATGCACACTTTAACCAACCCATCATTTCAGTGACAGGGTCTGCCACACGACTGTGACTGATATGACGGGTTGGTTTGGACCCCCCCCAAAAAAGAAGCAATTAATCTCTCCTTGCACAAACTGGCTCTACAGAGGCAAGATGTCCACCTCATCATCACCCTCCGATATATCACCGTGTACATCCCCCTCCTCACAGATTATCAATTCGTCCCCACTGGAATCCACCATCTCAGCTCCCTGTGTACTTTGTGGAGGCAATTGCTGCTGGTCAATGTCTCCGCGGAGGAATTGATTATAATTCATTTTAATGAACATCATCTTCTCCACATTTTCTGGATGTAACCTCGTACGCCGATTGCTGACAAGGTGAGCGGCGGCACTAAACACTCTTTCGGAGTACACACTTGTGGGAGGGCAACTTAGGTAGAATAAAGCCAGTTTGTGCAATGGCCTCCAAATTGCCTCTTTTTCCTGCCAGTATAAGTATGGACTGTGTGACGTGCCTACTTGGATGCGGTCACTCATATAATCCTCCACCATTCTTTCAATGGTGAGAGAATCATATGCAGTGACAGTAGACGACATGTCCGTAATCGTTGTCAGGTCCTTCAGTCCGGACCAGATGTCAGCATCAGCAGTCGCTCCAGACTGCCCTGCATCACCGCCAGCGGGTGGGCTCGGAATTCTGAGCCTTTTCCTCGCACCCCCAGTTGCGGGAGAATGTGAAGGAGGAGATGTTGACAGGTCGCGTTCCGCTTGACTTGACAATTTTCTCACCAGCAGGTCTTTCAACCCCAGCAGACTTGTGTCTGCCGGAAAGAGAGATCCAAGGTAGGCTTTAAATCTAGGATCGAGCACGGTGGCCAAAATGTAGTGCTCTGATTTCAACAGATTGACCACCCGTGAATCCTTGTTAAGCGAATTAAGGGCTCCATCCACAAGTCCCACATGCCTAGCGGAATCGCTCCGTGTTAGCTCCTCCTTCAATGTCTCCAGCTTCTTCTGCAAAAGCCTGATGAGGGGAATGACCTGACTCAGGCTGGCAGTGTCTGAACTGACTTCACGTGTGGCAAGTTCAAAGGGCATCAGAACCTTGCACAACGTTGAAATCATTCTCCACTGCGCTTGAGACAGGTGCATTCCACCTCCTATATCGTGCTCAATTGTATAGGTTTGAATGGCCTTTTGCTGCTCCTCCAACCTCTGAAGCATATAGAGGGTTGAATTCCACCTCGTTACCACTTCTTGCTTCAGATGATGGCAGGGCAGGTTCAGTAGTTTTTGGTGGTGCTCCAGTCTTCTGTACGTGGTGCCTGTACGCCGAAAGTGTCCCGCAATTTTTCTGGCCACCGACAGCATCTCTTGCACGCCCCTGTCGTTTTTTAAATAATTCTGCACCACCAAATTCAAGGTATGTGCAAAACATGGGACGTGCTGGAATTTGCCCATATTTAATGCACACACAATATTGCTGGCGTTGTCCGATGCCACAAATCCACAGGAGAGTCCAATTGGGGTAAGCCATTCCGCGATGATCTTCCTCAGTTGCCGTAAGAGGTTTTCAGCTGTGTGCGTATTCTGGAAAGCGGTGATACAAAGCGTAGCCTGCCTAGGAAAGAGTTGGCGTTTGCGAGATGCTGCTACTGGTGCCGCCGCTGCTGTTCTTGCGGCGGGAGTCCATACATCTACCCAGTGGGCTGTCACAGTCATATAGTCCTGACCCTGCCCTGCTCCACTTGTCCACATGTCCGTGGTTAAGTGGACATTGGGTACAACTGCATTTTTTAGGACACTGGTGAGTCTTTTTCTGACGTCCGTGTACATTCTCGGTATCGCCTGCCTAGAGAAGTGGAACCTAGATGGTATTTGGTAACGGGGGCACACTGCCTCAATAAATTGTCTAGTTCCCTGTGAACTAACGGCGGATACCGGACGCACGTCTAACACCAACATAGTTGTCAAGGCCTCAGTTATCCGCTTTGCAGCAGGATGACTGCTGTGATATTTCATCTTCCTCGCAAAGGACTGTTGAACAGTCAATTGCTTACTGGAAGTAGTACAAGTGGGCTTACGACTTCCCCTCTGGGATGACCATCGACTCCCAGCAGCAACAACAGCAGCGCCAGCAGCAGTAGGCGTTACACGCAAGGATGCATCGGAGGAATGCCAGGCAGGAGAGGACTCGTCAGAATTGCCAGTGACATTGCCTGCAGGACTATTGGCATTCCTGGGGAAGGAGGAAATTGACACTGAGGGAGTTGGTGGGGTGGTTTGCGTGAGCTTGGTTACAAGAGGAAGGGATTTACTGGTCAGTGGACTGCTTCCGCTGTCACCCAAAGTTTTTGAACTTGTCACTGACTTATTATGAATGCGCTGCAGGTGACGTATAAGGGAGGATGTTCCGAGGTGGTTAACGTCCTTACCCCTACTTATTACAGCTTGACAAAGGGAACACACGGCTTGACACCTGTTGTCCGCATTTCTGTTGAAATAGTTCCACACCGAAGAGCTGATTTTTTTGGTATTTTCACCAGGCATGTCAACGGCCATATTCCTCCCACGGACAACAGGTGTCTCCCCGGGTGCCTGACTTAAACAAACCACCTCACCATCAGAATCCTCCTGGTCAATTTCCTCCCCAGCGCCAGCAACACCCATATCCTCCTCATCCTGGTGTACTACAACACTGACATCTTCAATCTGACTATCAGGAACTGGACTGCGGGTGCTCCTTCCAGCACTTGCAGGGGGCGTGCAAATGGTGGAAGGCGCATGCTCTTCACGTCCAGTGTTGGGAAGGTCAGGCATCGCAACCGACACAATTGGACTCTCCTTGTGGATTTGGGATTTCGAAGAACGCACAGTTCTTTGCGGTGCTACTGCTTTTGCCAGCTTGAGTCTTTTCATTTTTCTAGCGAGAGGCTGAGTGCCTCCATCCTCATGTGAAGCTGAACCACTAGCCATGAACATAGGCCAGGGCCTCAGCCGTTCCTTGCCACTCCGTGTGGTAAATGGCATATTGGCAAGTTTACGCTTCTCCTCCGACAATTTTATTTTAGGTTTTGGAGTCCTTTTTTTACTGATATTTGGTGTTTTGGATTTGACATGCTCTGTACTATGACATTGGGCATCGGCCTTGGCAGACGACGTTGCTGGCATTTCATCGTCTCGGCCATGACTAGTGGCAGCAGCTTCAGCACGAGGTGGAAGTGGATCTTGATCTTTCCCTAATTTTGGAACCTCAACATTTTTGTTCTCCATATTTTAATAGGCACAACTAAAAGGCACCTCAGGTAAACAATGGAGATGGATGGATACTATATACAATTATGGACGGACTGCCGAGTGCCGACACAGAGGTAGCTACAGCCGTGAACTACCGTACTGTGTCTGCTGCTAATATAGACTGGTTGATAAAGAGATGTCATAGTATGTATGTATGAAGAAGAAAGAAAAAAAAAACACGTTTAGGTGGTATACAATTATGGACGGACTGCAGAGTGCCGACACAGAGGTAGCCACAGCCGTGAACTACCGTACTGTACTGTGTCTGCTGCTAATATAGACTGGTTGATAAAGAGATGTCGTAGTATGTATGTATGAAGAAGAAAGAAAAAAAAACCACGGGTAGGTGGTATACAATTATGGATGGACTGCCGAGTGCCGACACAGAGGTAGCCACAGCCGTGAACTACCGTACTGTACTGTGTCTGCTGCTAATATAGACTGGTTGATAAAGAGATGTAGTAGTATGTATGTATAAAGAAGAAAGAAAAAAAAACCACGGGTAGGTGGTATACAATTATGGACGGACTGCCGAGTGCCGACACAGAGGTAGCCACAGCCATGAACTACCGTACTGTACTGTGTCTGCTGCTAATATAGACTGGTTGATAAAGAGATGTCGTAGTATGTATGTATGAAGAAGAAAGAAAAAAAAACCACGGTTAGGTGGTATACAATTATGGACGGACTGCCGAGTGCCGACACAGAGGTAGCCACAGCCGTGAACTACCGTACTGTACTGTGTCTGCTGCTAATATAGACTGGTTGATAAAGAGATGTCGTAGTATGTATGTATAAAGAAGAAAGAAAGAAAAAACCACGGTTAGGTGGTATACAATTATGGACGGACTGCCGAGTGCCGACACAGAGGTAGCCACAGCCGTGAACTACCGTACTGTACTGTGTCTGCTGCTAATATAGACTGGTTGATAAAGAGATGTCGTAGTATGTATGTATGAAGAAGAAAGAAAAAAAAACCACGGTTAGGTGGTATACAATTATGGACGGACTGCCGAGTGCCGACACAGAGGTAGCCACAGCCGTGAACTACCGTACTGTACTGTGTCTGCTGCTAATATAGACTGGTTGATAAAGAGATGTCGTAGTATGTATGTATAAAGAAGAAAGAAAAAAAAACCACGGTTAGGTGGTATACAATTATGGACGGACTGCCGAGTGCCGACACAGAGGTAGCCACAGCCGTGAACTACCGTACTGTACTGTGTCTGCTGCTAATATAGACTGGTTGATAAAGAGATGTAGTAGTATGTATGTATAAAGAAGAAAGAAAAAAAAAACACGGGTAGGTGGTATACAATTATGGATGGACTGCCGAGTGCCGACACAGAGGTAGCTACAGCCGTGAACTACCGTACTGTGTCTGCTGCGACTGGATGATAAATAATGATATAAAAAATATATATATATCACTACTGCAGCCGGACAGGTATATATATTATATAATGACGGACCTGCTGGACACTGTCTGTCAGCAGAATGAGTTTTTTATAGAATAAAAAAAAAAACACCACACAAGTGAAGTCACACGACGAGTGTTTAACTTTTTCAGGCAATCACAATATAGTATACTACTAACTATACTGGTGGTCAGTGTGGTCAGGTCACTGGTCAGTCACACTGGCAGTGGCACTCCTGCAGCAAAAGTGTGCACTGTTTAATTTTAATATAATATGTACTCCTGGCTCCTGCTATAACCTATAACTGGCACTGCAGTGCTCCCCAGTCTCCCCCACAATTATAAGCTGTGTGAGCTGAGCACAGTCAGATATATAATATATACATAGATGATGCAGCACACTGGGCTGAGCAGTGCACACAGATATGGTATGTGACTGTCTTGTACTCCTGGCTCCTGCTATAACCTATAACTGGCACTGCAGTGCTCCCCAGTCTCCCCCACAATTATAAGCTGTGTGAGCTGAGCACAGTCAGATATATAATATATACATAGATGATGCAGGCATGCAGCACACTGGGCTGAGCAGTGCACACAGATATGGTATGTGACTGAGTCACTGTGTGTACCGTTTTTTTCAGGCAGAGAACGGATATATTAAATAAAACAACTGCACTGCTGGTGGTCACTGTGGTCAGTCACTAAACTCTGCACTCTCTTCTACAGTATCAGCCTCAGGTCAATCTCTCTCTCTCTCTCTCTCCTAATCTAAATGGAGAGGACGCCAGCCACGTCCTCTCCCTATCAATCTCAATGCACGTGTGAAAATGGCGGCGACGCGCGGCTCCTTATATAGAATCCGAGTCTCGCGAGAATCCGACAGCGTCATGATGACGTTCGGGCGCGCTCGGGTTAACCGAGCAAGGCGGGAAGATCCGAGTCGCTCGGACCCGTGAAAAAAAACATGAAGTTCGTGCGGGTTCGGATTCAGAGAAACCGAACCCGCTCATCTCTACTTCATGTAGACATTGATGAAATGCCAACATAATAGAATGTTGACCCAGTGAGTTAACTGTTTCCATCCAGCGGCATCTTCTGGGTCCCATCACTTATGTGACTGTCAGCTTTAGCTAGGGTTACCACTTCATCCCTTTAATTCTGGACACATATTAATTACACAGGTTCTGTGGCTGATTAAAACCAGGTGAAATGGAGTCTTGATATTATATATATGTATCCAGAATTAAAGGAATGAGGTGGTAACCCTAACTCTAGCAGAGTCATTTGATGGAGTGGCATTTCGGTCAGTATATTGGCCCTAATCCCAACCCCTGACCATCTTTCTCGTGCCTAACCCGAAACTCCCCCACATAACCTAACCCTAACCTCCCCCTAATGCCTAACCCCAACTCGCCCATCCCGCAGCCTAACCCTGATGTTGACATTCTGTCAATGATGGCAGTTCAAGTGTTGACATTCTGAGAATATCTTATTCTGAGCTAATTTACCAGAAGGACCAGCATTCCCTCCAGCTACTGATCCCATACATATAAAAACAGTGATCTACAAAATGCAAGTTGCTCAATCAATTTATTAGCTTATCGGGTTCTTGTAAGGGAGGGGTTAATTTAGACAAAAAAAAGACTCAACATCTTTCCTTCAGCACACTGTAATAAGCCACCAGAAAAGGTTGCTAAGTATTGCTAAGATGCAGAGGTTAAACTACCATTGGTGCTGCAGGTGCCTTGCACCAGGGCCCCTGGGGACTAGGGGGCCCACTACTGCCCAGAACAGCAATGAGTTTCCCCTGGGCTACCGCATGACTATTTTGAGCAAAGTCAGACAACTGGCTTAGCAAATGGAGCAGGGCAGTCCCCTTTGCCTGAGGAACTCGCCTATTACCTCAGGAAGGTGGGGTTGACCTTGTGTGTGTGCCACTGCATCAGTTTGCCATCTGATCCGGACTGATAGGGGAGCTCTGCTGTCTGTCAGTGCTGATGATCACAGGTGCATACTGCCTCTAATTCACAGAGCTGTGAATTCTGCCTGAATCACAGCTGCCTGTGAATTAAAAGCAGCTCATGGCTGGTGTAATTGTGCTGTCAGAGCCTGCTTAACTGAGTGCCAAACTGAGGAAAGCACAGGGGGCGGGGCCTCCCTCACAGGTGTTGATATTTCAGAGTTATATAGGCACACACGAGTGGATGACTCAAACTATGAACAGCCCAGTTACTTAACCAATGGTGTTGGCTTATTGATAGATAGCAGATAGAGCCACACCCATTGTTACATGTACATTGGTGATGGATCGGAGCTGGAGTGAATCAGGTTTTCATTCAGCTCACCAGATGGTAAGTGTATACTGCAAATGGCTCGCTGTGCAGAGATGCTGGAATAGCTCTATGGCAGGTGTTAACCAGGTCTCTCATAGGAACTAAGTAGAAAACTTCTGTCTCCCAACATGTCACTACACAGTCTTATACAGTAAAGAAATAAGATGGCCCCTGCACATTCTCAATAGTGATCTTGGTGATCATCTTGGGATAGGGGATGGGGCCTCCCTGGAGGACAAAAAGACTAGAGTCCGTGCAGTAGCACACTCTGTGTGCAGGACTGTGTGATTGCATTCCTGTCACCCTCTCACTGCCACCCACTGCCTCTCCCTGTTACCTCTCCCTGTCACTCTGTGCTTCTCTCTGCCATACACTGCTTCTCCCGTCATCCTCTGCCTCTCCCTGTCACCCACTGGCGTATGGCATATTATGAAACTGGGGGGGAAGGGAGGGGGGGGCGCAGTATATTTTTGCACTTGGGCCCAACAGCCGCAAGATCCACCACTGCTCAGATGCTTTGGTGATAAGCGACTCCACCACAATAACAAATTAACTTTTTTAATCACAACAAGTAGGTAAATTATCCCCGAAATGCCACAACATGTCATAGCATCTAAAATGTAGACATAATTTTCAGGACATTTTATTGCTAGGCAGATACATTGCTGCAGATTATTGTATGAAATATGAAAAGCTTTCATATTAGTGTACATAAAAAAACTGGAATAGTTCTGTTTATAGTATAGCACAAAGAAGATACATTTTATTTAAATTAACTGAGGCTTTTCTTAAGTTTAGTTGTTTTTAGTTTCCTTCAACTCTCTGGATCTAAACAGAGCAATAAATTGATATCCTTCCTGTGCCTGGCTTGTTGAAGCCTTCCAATCAGGGGTTGGGTCAGGGCTGTAGACCAAACCTGATAGAGCTGTGTTCATTGCCTCTTTCCCAAATCAATTTGCCTCTTCCCCCCGACCTGGTATTGCCATGTAAATGATTGCCACTTTATAATTACAGGCATACTCGCCGTAATTCCTGCAGAGCATCTTGCAGACTATTACATAAGCCCATTGGTGTATGGAACAATTAATGTTTCAATTGGTAGAAAGTAATCTACAACAACTTCAACAAATACTTGCCAAGCAAGACATTTTTTTTTTCCAAATATGTTTATTGAGAGAAACAAACATTACAGATGATTTGGTTAAATTTTTGCATACAGGTTGGCAAGTCGATAGCAAATAAAAGATAACTAAAGCTCCAGAGGAGGACATTGTGAATATATACATAAATAGAGACATACATATAAATATGAAAATATCAAAAGAAGAGATTGTAGAGAGTCAATTGAGGATATTTCCTGGTCTATAAAAGAAAATCATAAGATCATAAAATTGGAGAGAGCGAGTAGACTGACCTAATGTGGGTATCCAGCGCCCATTAAATTAATCTCAATCTAGAAAGGTGGGTAGCCTTTCTTCAGTGTAGTTAAGTTATACCAAGAAGTGAGATGTACTATACCTCAAAGGAAATCCTTCTCTTCAGTTAATAAAGTGAGCACATAGGGTAGTCAGATATCAAAAGAAAATTGTGATCGAGATCCAAAGAACAGTCTATCCACTCCATCCTGTAAGCATAAGCCAATCTCGGTAACATAAGAGAAAGAGCAATGGGGGTAGAGTGTATCCACTGGGACAAAATAGGTTTTTTTTAGCTATTGCTGCTATTTTAGTAAGTAGAAGTGTACTGCCTTTAGAATGTTGTGGGGATGGAGGTTGAGTATAGTAATTCCACAATGCCCATGGCAACGTTACAGTGAAAGAAATGTGAAGGACATTGCTTATATAATTTTGAACATCGGCCCAAAAGGCATGTACCACTGAACAAAACCAGAGGCAGTGAAGAATGTCAGTATCAGGGAGGCAACACTTAAAACAACTGGAGTCTACTGTCACTCCAGTTAGAAATCTTAGTTTTGGGGTATAGTACGCTTGATGAAGGATCTTAAATTGCATTTCAGCAAACGAGGTTGAGAGTAACTGTTTATTAAATTTGGCCGAGGCAGTAACAATAGTTTGTAAGGAGATATTAGGGGAGGAGTCTTTCCACATTGCCATACCTGTCAATAAGGTAGTAAGGTCAATTTTCTTCCTAACCTGTTCATATAATAAAGAGGTAGGGAAAGAGGTACCTAAATGGGTTTTTATCAAAACATGAAATACCAAAGATTTAAATGGGTTAGCTCAGATAATAATCTAGTTACAAAATTATGGGCCTGGAAATTAGCAAATATGGGAATCTGGATATCAGGAAATAACTCCTTTAGCCTCTCCAGGGTGTGGGTGGTGGAGAGACCATCATCCATCAAATGATATGCTAATCGAAGTTCATGGAGATGCCAAGTCTCAAAAATCGCTTGAGGGTTACCCCGTTGAAAATCATTATTATGTAATAACGGTGAGAATATTGGCCCTCATTCCGAGTTGTTCGCTCGGTAAATTTCATCGCATCGCAGCGATTTTCCGCTTAGTGCGCATGCGCAATGTCCGCACTGCGACTGCGCCAAGTAAATTTGCTATGAAGTTAGGATTTTTACTCACGGCTTTTTCTTTGCTCAGGCGATCGTAGTGTGATTGACAGGAAATGGGTGTTTCTGGGCGGAAACAGGCCGTTTTATGGGCGTGTGGGAAAAAACGCTACCGTTTCCGGAAAAAACGCAGGAGTGGCTGGAGAAACGGGGGAGTGTCTGGGCGAACGCTGGGTGTGTTTGTGACGTCAAACCAGGAACGACAAGCACTGAACTGATCGCAGATGCCGAGTAAGTCTGAAGCTACTCTGAAACTGCTAAGAAGTTTGTAATCGCAAAATTGCGAATACGTCGTTCGCAATTTTATGATGCTAAGATTCACTCCCAGTAGGCGGCGGCTTAGCGTGAGCAACTCTGCTAAAATCGCCTTGCGAGCGAACAACTCGGAATGACCTCCATTGTACGAGTAGAGGACAATCCTAAACGTTTATGTGATATACGCCATGCCATACATGGAGTGCACAGCAGTGGGTTACCTTTAACTTCTATAGGAAGAGAAAGCGGAGAGGTGTGCAAAATGGAAATCAAAGAGCCTTGACAAGAAAGCCCCGTTCAATATCCAAATTAACAAAGGTAGAGGTTTCACCTATCCAGTCCAGTGCATATCTCAGATTAGAAGCTATTGCATAGTATTGTATGTTGGGAAGATTGATACCCCCCAAGGACACTGGCTGTTGTAGTTTTAAAAGTGATATGCGAGGGTGTTTGCCCGCCTATATGAATTTGGATAAGAATCTATTGACAGTGGTAATATCTTTTTTATTCAATAAAAATGGCAGCATCTGGACTGGATATAGAGACCAAGGAAAATAAATCATTTTAAATAAATGGAACCTCCCAATATACGATAACGGCAGATGTCTCCATTTTTCAAAATCTGTCAACATTTGAGTGACAAAGTGAGTATAATTGACAGTATATATTTTGGTAGGATCAATGGGAAATCGTAAACCCAGATACAAGAGATGTTCTTGGGCCCAGCGAAAAGGAAAGGAGCTACCCCACCCTGATTTAGCTAAAATATGTAAAGCTAAAGCTTCTGTTTTAGTAAAATTAACAGTGAATCCCGATATCAATTGAAAATCTGCCAAAATACTTTGTAAGGAGGGGAGCGCCTGTTTTGGATTTCTAAAATACAAAAGCAGATCATCTGCAAAGGCCGATACTTTAATCTTTGTAGTGCCTAATCTAATACCTTGTATTGTCCTTGCAGAATATGCGGATAAGTGGGTCAAGTGCCAAATGAAACAACAGTGGCGAGAGGGGACAGCCTTGGCAGGTGCCTCTAGATAGTGTGAAAGGTGATTAATTCAGTCCATTAATAGTTAAATAAGCCATCGAATGTGAGTACAACATATTAAAAATACCAATAAATGCCGGGCCAAATTGTTGGGCATGGAGTCTAGATGAAATATGCGACCAAGAAACCCTATTAAAAGCCATGTCAGCATCATAGCTGACAATGATGGCTTCTTTGTTGTTTAATTGATGATAACGATGCAACGCCGCTACCAACATGCGCACATTGTGGACCGAAGTTCTGCCCTTCGCAAAGCCATTATTTTGAGCTGGGTGCAATATCCGAGGGAGAAAACTCTGCATACGTTGTGCCAATAATTTAGTAAAGAGTTTCAGGTCCTGATTTAATAGAGAAATGGGCCTATAGGATTGGACTTGTGTAGGATCTTTACCTGGTTTTGGGAAAACTACAATCCTAGCCTCAGTAAAGTTTGAGGAGAGTTGTTCTCCAGAAAGCAAGGAATTAAACAAAGTAACCATGTGGGGTAACAAATGATCTAAGAGGAGTTGGTAGTATTCTGCTCCAAAACCATTGGGACCTGGGGACCTTTAGCCAATGATTTGATCAATAAGGATAATTCTACATCAGTTACTGGTGCAGTCAATAAATCTCTTTCCTCCTCAGTAAGGACAGGCAATTCCACCTGAGAAAGGAATTGGTCGCCTTCAGATGGATAATCAGGTGGAGAAGTATATAGCAACCGGTAATAATCCCTGAAATGATTAGATATCTCCAACAGATTAGTAACCGGAGGTCTATTTGCAATATACGAGAAGGGGCGTTATGCAAACGAACAAGGTTAGCAAGCAGTCTCCTCAATTTATTGCACCCATAATATTATTTACTACGCTGGACATCATGGGCAAATTGGGCCCATTCAGTACATAAGGTATCATAAGAGTGTTTGGCATCTAAATAATGTTGTCGAGAGGCTATAGGGGTATATGCAATTAGCGGCGAATCGCGGCAAATTATCGCCGTTTTTTAATTCGACACAATTCGACAGGTGAATTCCGGCAGGTGGCTTCCGGAATTCACCATATTCAATGAAAAACGGATTCGACAGTCCCGCGGGCGAAAAACGGCCGATTTGACGGATTTTGCCGCGATTTAAAAAAACGGGGAAAAACCCGGAAAAAATGGCGTGGGATCCCCCCTCCAAAGCATAACCAGCCTCGGGCTCTTCGAGCTGGTCCTGGTTCTAAAAATGCGGGGGGGGGGGAAATTGACAGGGGATCCCCCGTATTTTTAAAACCAGCACCGGGCTCTGCGCCTGGTGCTGGTGCAAAAAATACGGGGGACAAAAAGAGTAGGGGTCCCCCGTATTTTTTACACCAGCATCGGGCTCCACTAGCTGGACAGATAATGCCACAGCCGGGGGTCACTTTTATACAGTGCCCTGCGGCCGTGGCATTAAATATCCAACTAGTCACCCCTGGCCGGGGTACCCTGGGGGAGTGGGGACCCCTTCAATCAAGGGGTCCCCCCCAGCCACCCAAGGGCCAGGGGTGAAGCCCGAGGCTGTCCCCCCCATCCAAGGGCTGCGGATGGGAGGCTGATAGCCTTGAGTTAAATGACAGAATATTGTTTTTGCAATAGTACTACAAGTCCCAGCAAGCCTCCCCCGCAAGCTGGTACTTGGAGAACCACAAGTACCAGCATGCGGGAGAAAAACGGGCCCGCTGGTACCTGTAGTACTACTGGGAAAAAAATACCCAAATAAAAACAGGAGACACACACCGTGACAAGTACAACTTTATTACACACTGCCGACACACATACATACTTACCTATGTTGACACACCGACTGCCACAGTCTCCGACGATCCGAGGGTACCTGTGAAAAAAATTATACTCACCTGCCAGTGTCCAGAGATAAATCCACGTCCAGAGATAATCCTCGTACTTGGCAAAAAAAAAAACACGAACACCCGAACCACCGGACTGAAAGGGGTCCCATGTTGACACATGAGACCCCTTTCCCCGAATGCCGGGACATCACGTGACTCTCACTGAGGTCCCTTCAGCTAATCAGGAAGCGCTACTCCGTGGCGCTCACCTGATTGGCTGTGCGCGTCTAAGCTCAGACAGCGCATCGCACAGCTGCCTCCATTACTTTCAATGGTGGGAACTTTGCCGTCAGCGGTGGGGTTACCCGCGGTCAGCCGCTGACCGCGGGTGACCCCACCACTAACCGCAAAGTTCCCACCATTGAATATAATGGAGGGAGCTGTGCGATGCGCTGACAGCTCAGACGCGCACAGAGCCAATCAGCAGAGTGCAAGGACGTTGCGCTCGCTGATTGGCTTACAAGACCTTTCAGTGACAGCAGTCACGGGGGGGGTCTCTCTGCATTCGGGGAAAGGGGTCCCATGTGTCAACATGGGACCCCTTTCAGTTCGCTGGTCGGGTGTTCGTTTTCTTTTTTTGACAAGTACGTGGATTTATCTCTGGACCATGGATCAGGTGAGTATAATTATCTTTTATTTTCAGGTACCCGTGGATTCTACTTGGAGAAGAGGACCGACTGCTTCGTGTCAGCATAGGTAAGTATGTGTGTGTCGGCAGTGTGTAATAAAGTTGTACTTGTCACGGTGTGTGTCTCCTGTTTATATTTGGGTATTTTTCCCCCAGTAGTACTACAGGTACCAGCGGGCCCGGTTTTCTCCCGCATGCTGGTACTTGTGGTTCTCCAAGTACCAGCTTGCGGGGGAGGCTTGCTGGGACTTGTAGTACTACAGGAAAAAAACAATATTCTGTCATTTTACTCAAGGCTATCAGCCTCCCATCCGCAGCCCTTGGATGGGGGGGACAGCCTCGGGCTTCACCCCTGGCCCTTGGGTGGCTGGGGGGGACCCCTTGATTGAAGGGGTCCCCACTCCCCCAGGGTACCCCGGCCAGGGGTGACTAGTTGGATATTTAATGCCACGGCCGCAAGGCACTGTATAAAAGTGACCCCTGGCTGTGGCATTATCTGTCCAGCTAGTGGAGCCCGATGCTGGTGTAAAAAATACGGGGGACCCCTACTCTTTTTGTCCCCCGTATTTTTTGCACCAGCACCAGGCGCAGAGCCCGGTGCTGGTTTTAAAAATACGGGGGATCCCCTGTCAATTTTCCCCCCGCATTTTTAGAACCAGGACCAGCTCGAAGAGCCCGAGGCTGGTTATGCTTTGAAGGGGGGACCCCACGCCATTTTTTTTCTGAATTTTACCATTCCATCTAAAAAAAACAAAAACAAATTATTTTAAAAAAATATATAAATAATACTTGTGCCTCCAAAAAAGACAAACCAAGTACCTAATCCCTTCTAATATAAATAGATATGCTATTATCAATAAAAAAAACATGTTTTAAATTTTTTTTATTAGTTTCACCCACCAAAGTGTGGCGGATTGAAAATGTCGAATTTACTGTCTAAAAGCACTGTTGTCGAATTTCCAAACTTCAATTGAATACACTTTGGTCGAATTGCAGCACTTGTATCATTGCAGAAAAGTCGAACTTGACAAAAGTCGAATTTCAAAAAGTCGAATTTTGAAAGTCCGTTTTTTGGACGGAAAGCACTGAATTGCATTGACAATTTTTTTTTTTGGGGCGAAAAATTCCCGAAATTCGACAATTTCGGGAATTCGACCGCAATTGCATATACCCCATAGAGTCCGACTGCAACATGGCATTGTATGCTCTCATCAGCAATTTACTATGATCTTCTATAACCTTTGAAAGTTTTCTCCTTTTCCTGGTAACATACTCCATCACCTGACCTCTAATTACAGGTTTCGCTGCAGCCCAGAACAGCTGAATATCATCTAAATGGCCTGCATTATCTAGTTCATAATTACAGAAAGCAGTTGTCAAGTGATTACGAAAATCAGTAGACTTGGCAAGGTAGGCAGGAAATCTCCAATTATAAAAAGTAATCAGGGGATCTTTAATAGATAGGGTTACCCAAATCGGTGCATGGTCTGAAAGAGCAATAGGGCCAATACCTGAGTCCACCACCCTACTATATAATATGTCAGAAAGTAACCAAAAATCAATTCGAGAAGAAGTATGATGGGGGTGAGAGTAAAGAGTATATTCCTGTGAAATCAGATGTTGGCATCTCCAGGGATCACATAACTTTAAAGAATCTTTCAAAAAGGTCAACAAGGAGACATCTCCCTCCACCCCCCGACCAGAGGAATGATCCAGGCCCTTAGAGAGGATACAATTAAAATCACCACCAAGCAGTAATTCTCCTTCCGCCCATTCCTGGAATTTTGAATATATAGGGGTATATGCAATTGCGGTTGAATTCACGAAATTGTCGAAAAACTGGACTTTTTCGCCAACAAAAAAAATTCGACAATGCAATTCAGTACTTTCCGTCAAAAAAACGGACTTTGAAATTCGACTTTTTGAAATTCGACATTTGTCAAATTCGACTTTTCTGCAATGGTACAAATGCGGCAATTCGACAAAAGTATATTCAATTGAAGTTTGGAAATTCGACAACAGTGCTTTTAGACAGTAAATTCGTCATTTTCAATCCGCCACACTTTGGTGGGTGAATCTAATAAAAAAAATTTAAAACATGTTTTTTTGGGTGTTTTTTTTATTGGTAATAGCATATCTATTTATATTAGAAGGGATTAGGTACTTGGTTTGTCTTTTTGGGAGGCACAAGTATTATTTATATATTTTTAAAAATATTATTTTTTATTTTTTCATTTTTTTTAGATGGAATGGTAAAATCCCGGTAAAAAATGGCGTGGGGTCCCCCCTCCAAAGCATAACCAGCCTCGGGCTCTTCGAGCCGGTCCTGGTTCTAAAAATCCGGGGAAAAAATGGACAGGGGATCCCCCGTATTTTTAAAACCAGCACCGGGCTCTGCGCCTGGTGCTGGTGCAAAAAATACGGGGGACAAAAAGAGTAGGGGTCCCCCGTATTTTTTACACCAGCATCGGGCTCCACTAGCTGGACAGATAATGCCACAGCCGGGGGTCACTTTTATACAGTGCCCTGCGGCCGTGGCATTAAATATCAAACTAGTCACCCCTGGCCGGGGTACCCTGGGGGAGTGGGGACCCCTTCAATCAAGGGGTCCCCCCCAGCCACCCAAGGGCCAGGGGTGAAGCCCGAGGCTGTCCCCCCCATCCAAGGGCTGCGGATGGGAGGCTGATAGCCTTGAGTTAAATGACAGAATATTGTTTTTTCCAATAGTACTACAAGTCCCAGCAAGCCTCCCCCGCAAGCTGGTACTTGGAGAACCACAAGTACCAGCATGCGGGAGAAAAATGGGCCCGCTGGTACCTGTAGTACTACTGGAAAAAAATACCCAAATAAAAACAGGAGACACACACCTTGAGAGTAAAACTTTATTTCACTCCTGCCGACACACACATACTTACATATGTTGACTCGCCGACTGCTACATCTCCTGATCCGACGATCCGGGGTACCTGTGAATAAAATTATACTCACCTCAATCCAGTGTCCAGGTATAAATCCTCGTACTTGGCAAAACAAATAAACGAACACCCGGACCAGTGGACTGAAAGGGGTCCCATGTATTCACATGGGACCCCTTTCCCCGAATGCAGAGACCCCCCCCCGTGACTGCTGTCACAGAAAGGTCTCTTAAGCCAATCAGCGAGCGCAACGTCCTGGCACTCTGCTGATTGGCTGCACGTCTGAGCTGTCAGACAGCGCATCGCAAAGCCTCTATATTATACTCAATGGTGGGAACTTTGCATCAGCGGTGAGGTCACCCGCGGTCAGCGGCTGACCGCGGGTAACCCCACCGCTGACGGTAAAGTTCCCACCATTGAAAGTAATGGAGGGAGCTGTGCGATGCACTGTCTGAGGTCACACGCGCATACAGCCAATCAGGTGAGTGCAACGAAGTAGCGCTTCCTGATTGGCTGAAGGGACCTCTGTGACAGGAGTCACGTGGGGTCCCGGCATTCGTGGAAAGGGGTCCCATGTGAAAACACGGGACCCCTTTCAGTCTGCTGGTCCGGGTGTTCGTTTATTTGTTTTGCCAAGTACGAGGATTTATACCTGGACACTGGATTGAGGTGAGTATAATTTTATTCACAGGTACCCCGGATCGTCGGATCAGGAGACGTGGCAGTCGGCGGGTCAACATATGTAAGTATGTGTGTCGGCAGGTGTGAAATAAAGTTTTACTCTCAAGGTGTGTGTCTCCTGTTTTTATTTGGGTATTTTTTTCCCAGTAGTACTACAGGTACCAGCGGGCCCGTTTTTCTCCCGCATGCTGGTACTTGTGGTTCTCCAAGTACCAGCTTGCGGGGGAGGCTTGCTGGGACTTGTAGTACTACAGGAAAAAACAATATTCTTGTCATTTTCTCAAGGCTATCAGCCCCCCAGCCGCAGCCCTTGGATGGGGGGACAGCCTCAGGCTTCACCCCTGGCCCTTGGGTGGCTGGGGGGGGGACCCCTTGATTGAAGGGGTCCCCACTCCACCAGGGTACCCCGGCCAGGGGTGACTAGTTTGATATTTAATGCCATGGCCGCAGGGCGCTGTATAAAATTGACCCCTGGCTGTGGCATTATCTGTCCAGCTAGTGGAGCCCGATGCTGGTGTAAAAAATACAGGGGACCCCTACTCTTTTTGTCCCCCGTATTTTTTTCACCAGCACCAGGCGCAGAGCCCGGTGCTGGTTTTAAAAATACGGGGGATCCCCTGTCCATTTCCCCCCCGGATTTTTAGAACCAGGACCAGCTCGAAGAGCCCGAGGCTGGTTATGCTTTGGAGGGGGGACCCCACGCCATTTTTTTTTTGGTGTTTTTTCCCGTTTTTACCCGTTTTTAAAAAATCAGAAACAAAATCCGTCAAATCGGCCGTTTTTCGTCAGCGGGACTGTCGAATCCGTTTTTTTATTGAATGTGGTCAATTTCGGCACCCACTTGCCGAAATTAGACGGTCGAATTGTGTCGAATTAAAAAACGGACGAAAAATTGCCGCGATTCGCCGCTAATTGCATATACCCCATAGTCGTAAAAAAACGGTCTAGTCGAGCCTGTCGGTGCATAAAGCGCTGCTAATGTATATAAGGAGCCCGGAACGAGAGCTTTATGAAAAGAAAATGACCTTCTGGATCAGACCACGTATCTTTAATTGTGTACGGCAAAAGTGTTTCCTAAATAAAATCAAAACCCCCCTACGTTTTGCAGTAAATGAAGCCGTCTTAAATTCTCCCACCCTGGGTCCCCTAAGGGTATTGGGATCTTTCATATCCCAGTGGGCCTCTTGTAAAAATGCAATATCTGGTTTAAGGCGTTTTAAATGTGACAATATTTTGCATCTCTTAATAGGGGAGTTTAATCCCTCCACATTCCAAGTGATACATTTTAAAGAGGAATGAGTCCTAGTGGAGCTGTCAGTGTGAGTAGCCATACTATCCAATACCTACTCTAGGCCACAAAATTATCTTGATTATGGGAAACAGTTGTATCCGTCCCGTCCCAGCGAGCCGGCGGGGACAGTAATATGAGTATCTAGAGCATCTTGCCAAACCTGTACACAAATACCACAAATCTAAAATAATAAACCAAACAATCAATGTCCAAAGTGTCTTAAAACTTTTTTGAACCCATGAGGGCAATCCATCAGATTTCCAATACCTAGAATAATAATAGCAGGACCAGAGGAGGAGGGATAGGGGAAGTGAAAGTAGAGCATGGAATAACATAACATTAGCAAACCAACAGCGATAATAATGAAACAAAACATTGTGAATCCACATATATAGCAAAATCTGCAGCAGTGAAAATAAGTAATAAAACTCAATTGCAGTATAACTATATCTTACAATCAGCCATACTATGCCAAACATGGAGAAGCAAGTAATGGAGGCCATGAAAACTAAAAGAAAACTGAGAGACCTGAACGTAGAAAGGGGGTTGAGATAACAATACAAACAATATCATTCATCTTCAATCTTCGTCCGATCCAGGTGCCGAGGATCCTAAGGAGAATGAGTCCACAAAGTTCTTGACCGCCTGTGGCGAATCAAAGAAATGTGGTTTGCCATTATGAAAAACACAAAATTTAGCAGGATACAACAGTGAAAAGCGGCACCCCAAATCAAATAACTTCTTGCAGGTTGGGGCATATTCATGTCGTTTCATAGCCACCAAATATGAAAAGTCCTGGAATAGTAGTAGCTTTACACCATGGTAATGAAGATCAGCATGTTTACGATAAGCCTCTAGCAATCGCACTTTGTCAGCATAATTCAAGATCCGCAATATCACAGGGCGAGGGCGATCCCTGGTAGCCTGTCTACCAGGGCCCACCCGATGCACCCTTTCCACTAACAATCATGAACCAGTCGGAACACAGCCCAGTTCTTGTGGCAGCCAGTCAGAAACCAACGACATGAGGTCCGTATATTTGACTGATTCGGGAAGGCCGATAATGCGGACATTATTTCTACGATTTCTGGTCTCTAAATCTTCTAGCTTGTCTGCCATGGACAATATCGATTTCTCCTGATCAGATAAAGTGGCTTTAGCCGCTGTAAGCTCGTCTTCCAAATCTGATATGCGTTGTTCCGCTTCAGAGAGACGTTGATCGTGTTTCGTGAGTTGTGAGAGTGCAGAGTCGATAAAATCTTTAAGTGGTGCTAATTTCTGGTCCAAAAGTAAGGCTAGAAGGGTGGTCAGTTCTTGAGAGGTGAGAGAGCCAGCGACGCAGGAGTAGCGTCATCATAGGCTTGTTCTTTTGCAACATAACCCCGTCGATTACCGGGAGAGGCAGGTGATGCGGAAGATGGCGTGCCGCTACTTTGACCCTTGCCCGTCTGGCCCCCCTTAGTGCCTCTGGTAGGTCTGGCCACGTATTTATCCATAATCAGCACAGTGGTGAAGAGAGAGGGATATGTTGAAATCAAATGTAGGTGAACTATGTTATTCTGAAGCACCAGACTCCAGACAGCCTGGCCCGCCAGCAGCTATCAGAGCCAAAGATGGCATTGTAGTGACTCCTATCCACTTCTCCCTGCATCCACCAATCTCTAATACGAGCAGGAGGAGCAAAGTAGGGGGTATCCAGTAGATAGGGGCAAGAAAAATCCAAGGGGAGAGTAACAGAGTCAGGAAAACAACAGGGGGGGAGGGGTGTTATAGCTTACCCCAGCAAATTGGCAGCAGCTGCGTCGGAGAGATAATGTGAGCACCAACAGCAAACTGGTAGCTTTGTCCTGCCAGGACTCTCAGCCGTGATCCCCACTGCCTGCCAGCTATTATGTAGTCCCCTCTAGGTCCCAGAGAGTCTCCGGGAGCCGTCGCGCGTCGGCTGGTATGTGGGGGTAGAGGCCTGAATCGGAGCTCCAAACTCCAGGCTGCAGCTTCCTCCAGCGGGGTAGACCGCAGCTCGCAGGAGCTAACGGCTGTGCTCCCTGGCCCGCACGACCACCTCTTGATGCCGCGAACTGTGGTGGCCTGATGGCAGTGCGGGCAGGGTGCTAATGCCCACTGTAGCTCCTCTCCCAGGGTGGTAAAGGGAGTTGGGCTCCGGAGCACAGTGGCAGCACGTCCTTCCTCAATGCCTTCCAGGCCACGCCCCCCCCCAGCAAGACATTGTAACTATTAGGGACATAACTAATAACATAAAACTCCATGGGCAACAACCACTGCCTCATGTTATATGGGGGAAAGTTATTATCATTTGTTTTTCTTTTAAAACTTCAATATATTATGCAGTGCTACACATTAAGGGTATCTTAAAAACAACAACAAATTATATACAGCTAGTTAATAGCCACTCAAAATGAAGGCCACCAGGGCCGGATTATAGGGGGGAGGGGGGGGGGGGGGGGGTAAAGTCGCTACTCACATAGGAGCTGCCAGGTTTCTGGAAGTCCTGCCGCCGGGAGCTGGGGCTCTGTCATGCTGAAGGTATAGTGTTAGCCTTTTATATATATATAGATGCTATATATTTGTAATGGGCAGGCTATAATGATGCTGCACTATACAGTATATACCTATACTGGCATGTGTAAGCTCACAGACCGCGCACAGCTCTTTCCCAGTCTGGGGGTAAAGAACACCAGTAGCCACCAGCAGCTGGCCGGAGGGGTCTGGTCATGGCCTGTGCGAGGTGTGGGAGGGGCAAGCACAGAACTCCACCTCTCCACCGGCGCATAGTATAAATAAGGAAGTTGAGACGATTATCTGCCTCCTCACCCGCTTCATCTGCAGCCTCCTCACGGTCACCGCACTGCTCACCCCACACAGGGTCTCACTCCTTCCTGATGAACGGATTCACCTTCTCCCCCCGCCGTTACGTGGCCACATGTGTACCCAGTGCCTCCGCTCTGAACGCTGTGGGTTCCTACAACCGTTTCCCTGTTACTGCTGCTACTTGTTGTCGAGTCCCAGGATGGCAAGTAACCTGGGATTGCAGTATAGTATATGGAGGAGGGGGTGCAGAGTATGCGGATTATGGCTGAAGTAGTATATGCAGGGCCGGCGCTATCACTAGGCAGCTTTAGGCAGCTGCCTATGAGCGCCGGCCACTGGAGGGCGGCAGAACACACTGATGAGAAAATGCTGTCTCTACAAATCTGTCGCCCCCCACCTCCGTGATAGCGCCTCACACATTCACTTGAGGGGTCAGGCATGTTGCCTGCACCCTTACCACCCCCCCCACCCCCAGGGCCAGGGCACTTTTATTTTCCCTTTGCAGCCACATGCTGCAGTGTGCTCATACAGAAGCCGACGCTCTGCTGAGTTTGCTTCCTGCATGGACAGGAACAGGAAGTCACCTGGTGCACATGTGACTGTGAGAGAGGAGAGGAGAGGAGCCTTCAGACGTGAGGAGCAGCAGCCCAGCAGGTCTATCAGAAAGCCATACCATATGGGGGAGCACAGACTCAGGTACATTCTGCTGCTAATGAGGGAAACTGGTAATTTTAGTGTGTGCAGGGGAGGGGAGGGGGGGGGGGGTTTGTATATTAGTGTGTGCAGGGGAGGGGGGTGGTATATTAGTGTGTGCAGGGGGGGTATATTAGTGTGTGCAGGGGGGTATATTAGTGTGTGCTGGGGAGGGGGGTGGTATATTAGTGTGTGCAGGGGGGGTATATTAGTGTGTGCAGGGGAGGAGAGTGGTATATTAGTGTGTGCTGGGGAGGGGGTGGTATATTAGTGTGTGCAGGGTGGTATATTAGTGTGTGCAGGGGGGGTATATTTGTGTGTACTGGGGAGGGGGGTGGTATATTAGTGTGTGCAGGGGGGTATATTAGTGTGTGCTGGGGAGGGGGTGGTATATTAGTGTGTGCAGGGGAGGTATATTAGTGTGTGCTGGGGAGGGGGGTGGTATATTAGTGTGTGCAGGGGGGGTATATTAGTGTGTGCTGGGGAGGGGGGTGGTATATTAGTGTGTGTAGGGGGGGTATATTAGTGTGTGCAGGGGAGGGGGTGGTATATTAGTGTGTGCAGGGGGGGTATATTAGTGTGTGCTGGGGAGGGTGGTATATTAATATGTGCAGGGGGGGTTGTATATTAGTGTGTGCAGGGTAGGGGGGGTGGTATATTAATGTGTGCAGGTGAGGGGGGTGGTGGTATATTAATGTGTTCAGGGGAGGGGGGGGGGGGTATATTAGTGTGTGCAGGGGGGTATATTAGTGTGTGCAGGGGAGGGGGGGTGGTATATTAATGTGTGCAGGGGAGGGGGGTATATTAATGTGTGCAGGGGAAGGGGGGTATATTAGTGTGTGCAGGGGGGGTATATTAGTGTGTGCATGGGAGGGGGGGTGGTATATTAGTGTGTGCATGGAAGGGGGGGTGGTATATTAGTGTGTGCAGCGGAGGGGGGTATATTAGTGTGTGCAGCGGAGGGGGGTATATTAGTGTGTGCAGCGGAGGGGGGTATATTAATGTGTGCAGCGGAGGGGGGTATATTAATGTGTGCAGCGGAGGGGGGGTGGTATATTAGTGTGTGCAGCGGAGGGGGGTGGTATATTAGTGTGTGCAGCGGAGGGGGGTATATTAATGTGTGCAGCGGAGGGGGGTATATTAATGTGTGCAGCGGAGGGGGGTATATTAATGTGTGCAGCGGAGGGGGGGGGGGGTATATTAGTGTGTGCAGCGGAGGGGGGGTGGTATATTAGTGTGTGCAGCGGAGGGGGGGTGGTATATTAGTGTGTGCAGCGGAGGGGGGGGTGGTATATTAGTGTGTGCAGCGGAGGGGGGTATATTAATGTGTGCAGGGGGAGGGGGGGGTATATTAGTGTGTGCAGGGGAGGTGGGGGTGGTATATTAGTGTGTGCAGGGTGGTATATTAGTGTGTGCAGGGGGGTATATTAATGTGTGCAGGGGAGGGTGGGCTGGTATATTAGTGTGTGCAGGGGGGTATATTAATGTGTGCAGGGGAGGGGGGTGGTGGTATATTAATGTGTGCAGGGAAGGGGGGGGACGGTATATTAAAAATTTGTATGGGGGAGTGGCATATTAATGTGTTTTTGTTTTTTAATTAATGCAGTTTCCCACTGCCTATCACCCACTGCCTCTCCCCGCCCGTCACCTCTCTCCTGAGACCCTCTCCCTATCACTCACTGACTCTTATACCGCTTTTTAGACCAACAGCGCGGGTCGCAGCCGGGAGCCTGACACGGGTGCTACCCGGCTGCGCCCTGCGTCAGCTCCCTTTCCCACTGCACTCGCCAACCCGGCATATTGCCAGTGACGCGGCGGGGGTGGGCACTTGGAGATCACATGATCTCCAAGCGCCGCCCCGCACATTCACTGTACACTGCAAAGTTTGCCGAGTTGAACACGTGTTCAACCCTGCAAACCACCCAGAGTTGGAATACCGGGTCACTCGACCCGGATTATTCCAACTCGAACCTTTTACACCAGCCAGCAACACGGGTTATGCACCTTCAAGTGCAATAATCCGTGTTATATGCTGGCGGTGTAAAAGGGGTATTGCCCTCACTCCGTCACCTCTCTTCTATTACACTCTTCCTGTTGTTCACACATTTCCCCATCACCTCTCTCGCTTGTTACCCAGTGACTCTCACCCTCTCAATGTCACCCCCTGTTTTCACCCTCTGCTTGTCACCTTCCTCCACTCACTGGTCACTGCCTGTCCCTAGCTTCACTCTCTACCCTTCTCCCACTGCCTCTCCCTGCTGTTACCCTTTTCCCGTCCGCTCTCTCTCCTGTCACCCTCTCCCTGTCACCTACTGACTTTTCTGTCACCCACCGTCTCTAACACTCACACCGATCACCCTCTCTCTTTTCACATTTCTGTGGGGTCTATTCATGAAGCAGTGAAAAGTGTGGAGAAGTAAGTCAGTGAAGAAGTTGCCCATGGCAACCAATCAGCTTATATAATTGTATAGAATACACTTTATAAATGCTACCTCAACACTGATTGGTTGCCATAGGCAACTTCTCCACTGTTTACACTGCATCATGAATAGACCCACATCCTCCACCCCTCACCCCCCCCCCCCCCCCCCCCCCCTCCCCACACACACACACACACACACACACACACACACACCTTGGATTTCAGTCTCAGGCGTGTTTTTGACTACCACCCCTTCAGCGATTGCAGACTCCCGCATGTTGCCCGCTAGCCCCCACCCCCCACAATTGCAGACTCCTGCATGTACGGCATCCACCACGTACCACTATGTAAGCATGCAGGAGGGGGGGGAGAGGGGAGGGGGGGGGGGGGGGAGCAGGCTAAAGTTTTGCCTAGGGTGTCAAGAAACCTTGCACCGGCCCTGAGTATATGTAGGAGGGATGTGCCCTGTATATAGTGGGCACTATATGAAGGGGTATGAGGGTGCAGTGTGTATATAGGGCCAGCATATGGTGGGGGTTGCAGTATACATAAGGGATGTGTGTGTGTGTGTGTGTGTGTGTGTGTGTGTGTGTGTGTGTGTGTGTCCTTGTCCCTCCAGTGGCTGCTGGCGACACCACAGAGGTGAGGAGCAGCGTTAGATTAATATAATTGTAAGTGGAAATCAAACAAAAGGATGGAAAATCCAGTCAATTTTTTATATGAAAGGTTGTTATAAATGGCAACTGCCAAACCAAAAACCTAACCCTACCCCAATCTCTCTATCCAGCACCCTCTCTCTATATCCAGCAAGTGTGAAACACAGATCAGTATTTTTACGCAATTAGCAGCAGGCTGTAACATCTGCATGATCACTTTCATTTTCATTTGGTGTGTGTGGTGGCCTCCGGTGGCTACTGGTGCACATAACAGAGATGAGGAGCAGTAAGCCATTTTTAATTTTTTAGGATGATATGAAATGCAAAGTAAAAATATTCCTTCTGTCAAAGTCAAAAATATTACATAGAGAGAACATTCAAACCACACACACATTTAAGTCGCTATACTTGCAAAATATATGGAAACACACGCATTTGCTCGGACATGGCACGGAGATGGATTCGGCGCTTGTTTCATACAGTACATGGTTATAATAATGTCAAGTACCAGACATCATGGAGATTTAGAATTGGCTGATGAATTGATGTCATGAATACGTATCATTTGAACAGAACCAGATGTGCCCATCATGTTTGGTATTGAAGCAAGCAGGATGATGTGTGGGTTAGTTTGATGCTGGTTGTGAAGTTGTGGGACATTGCAGCAGATAGATATGATTATATGTATAAAAGCTAAGATCACATTGTTAGAACAATGGATGCTCAAGACAACCTTTTACTAAGTTTTCAGGGCTGAACCTGATCAGCATATACAAAGAAAGAAAGACCCCTCCCCCAGGTACTGGTCAAACAGGAAGGTAGTGGTCAGGTGTGGCCTCAGAGAACAGATGTAATGTAGCTACACTCAGAACAAAGACACACAGCAAGCATGGCTGGATCATCACCGGGCTCCTTAGAAAAGACTAAGTATCATCTCAATATCTCATGGCTGATTGGCATAGAATAGTTTTAAATATGTGTTTGTAGCAATGTAGTTGTAGAATGGTTGGCATAGATTAGTTAGTTTGGAAATACAAATGGCTTAAGGTTAACGAGGTTTGGGCAGTTGTGTGATTGTTGGGTGTTTGTGGATACTCTGTGAAGTCTGTGATGAATTGGAACAGTATACAATCTGTAGCATAGTATTTGTGGTATTTGTTTGCCTAATGGAGATTTAAAATAGATTGTGCTGGTTAGTTATACTATATATCTTGTTAATCATAAATACCACCATGCAGTTACGTTTGTGTTAATTACATTGTGATCTGGTCTTGTGATGAATATGCTCTGGTTATTGAGATACTGAAGTTGTTTGGAATGTGAAATTATAAGATGGTTCTAGGAAGTTGGATTACATTGTGAAAGGTGATTTAGATTGTTTGGAATTGTAAAATCAGAACATATGCATTGTTTTGAGGCTTGGACATTTGGAATAAAATGGAGTCTTGTGTTTTCTGCTATGTGATTGTGGTGTAGTAGAGAGTGCCATGTGTTTGGACCTGCAAATCTAAAATGGCTGCTGCCGGGTATTTTCCCCTCCCCCTTTCAGCCATGTGGTGTAGTCTTTGGAATCAAGTGGAGTTTTCCCAAAATGGAGTCTAGCTTCTGCCCCATGCGGCATTGTAGGGACAATTGTGTTGCTGGGTGTCGTGTATATAGGGACAGGCAGCATGGGTAAGCTCAAGTACTTTCTAAACAAAGATTCTCAGCATTGACTGACTGCGCAGCGATTGTTCCTCACATGTGTAAGCTTTCTTCTGCAATCATATTTGTCTTCTTGTTATTGTGAGCCATTTCTTTCTCTCTCTCTCTTCTCCCCTCCCCCTCTTATTTTCCCTTAAACGTAATTGTATTGTATTGTATTTCCCGTGTAGTTATCTGGTTAGGTAGTCTATGTTATATTGTAGTGTATGGCTTGTATTGTGTTAAATTCTTTTGCAAGTATATCATTCATAATATATATTTAGGCGTTGGACCCTGAGCACGGTATCTGTGTATTTCTTATAGTATTAAGTAATCTCAGAGCGTCGGTGACGCTCGAACAGCTTTTGAGGTAATAAGGTTATACTGTGTTGCATTTACACTCTACCACTACACAGAGGTTTACAGTATAAGTACATTCCTTAAGGTATAGTTAAGGTAGTACCCTTGCGGTACTTTTTGCGCCAATTGCGTACTGTGTTCTTTAACCTTTAACGTGTTTTTAATAAGATAAATATTTAGCATTGTTAGATGGGGGCTCTGGTCCGCGATATCACGATCTTAATGATGCACTGTACATTACAAACGCGGCTGTAATTGACCGGCTAATGATGGACATCTCGCAAAATGCTGAAAAAAAACACACAAAAAAAACACCCACGTTAATGTATTGTGGTATCAGTAAGACGCTGATAGGAAATTTTAAGGGACAAGGCGTTTCTCATAATATTTAAGATGCTAAAATGTATTTTTATTGTCGCAAAACCAGGTTCAAATGGATCATATCGTGTTTGATTAAGATTAGATTGTTTATCTGTTTAAGTAGGTTTAAAAGTACATTTAAAAGTTACTTTGGGAGCTAGCATGGTGATTTTCTTTATGGCAGGAGAGGCCGCATGGTCTGTCCACCATTTTGTGTGACCCTCATGGAGGTGGAAGGGGGAGGAGCAGCGGCCATTTTGGGAAGGTCAAATTTTTTTTTTTTTAACGGCTGCTTTTCAGTTGACTCAGGAAATAATCAGCCATCCACTGTCAAAAAGAAATCACCATTTATGAGTTACCAATGCATTTATTTAACCAGTGTCATAGTCAATTATAAATAGTTCAAATAGGGCTTAATGAAAGTTGTTGTTTTGTTTTTTTGTTGTTTTTTTTTCTTTTTCCCCTCTCACCTCCAAGATTCTAGGATTCTCTGCTAGTTGTGAGATGGGCCATTGAAATGCAAATTGGAAGCACTGAATAAGGTCTCATATATGTAATAAGTGATTAGTACATATATGTAATGTCTATATGTCTGTGCTTACATCAATGTATGTTATTAGATTAATTTAGAATTGCATTTCATCTGTGTACTTTCACATATCTCACCTTCCTGTTTGCTATTTGCATTGATAACGTGCTGAGAAAATTTGCTGCTATTTAAAAAAAAAAAAAAAAAAAAAGGTAAGGGAGTAATTGAAAAAAAACAAGCACACAGCATAGAAGATACTGTGTGGTGTTTGGTAAGCGTTTATATAGTGAAATATCGCTTACATTTATAGTAAGGCGATACAGAAGCCACAAGACAATAGCACACATTTGTTCAGTTTCCAAAATTTAGTTTAAATACCTTACTTTACTGTAACGCCTCTGGGGAGAGCTATCAGACTACGGGAAATGATTTTTCTGATCAGAAAACTATAAGAATGATAGTGGGTTGAAAACGGTATGAGTGTATTGAATCCCGCTTTGTGGACTTTGTGATCTATGTGATAAAACGGTATTGAATTCCGCTTTGTGGACTTTGTGATCTGTGTGATCTTTAGTGGAACGTGATGAGCACGATCTGAGTGAAAACGTGCAACAGAGTGTGATAAAGTTTTCGTTGTATTACGCTCTGGCTGTTTTGGAGCACAGTAGGGAGACTCCAATGATCCTACCATTTATGGGCAACAAGTGTCTATAAGTGGTACGATTGGACCGCACGGTTGTATGTGTGACCAATAACGCAACGTGATATGAGGTCGTATATCCATGCGTAAATCTTGCCCTCATACGTGTTGTAGGGAGCACATGCAAGCGTGATTTGTGTAAAGAAAAAGGAAGGGAATTTTCTCAGGAAAATCTCTAGAGATAGGGCCTGCAACGGCTACACGTGTCTGCTAGAAGGCGGACCGGAGATACCCGGAGCAGAAGAAGTTCAGTGGAAGAGCTTTAAGGATTTCCAACGAAGTTCTGTGTTTGGTGCATTTTAGGAAGTTTTTCTGTGTTAAAAAGGTCCACAATGGCAGCCAAGTGCACAACACAGAGACGGTCGGAGGTCAGGATTCAGACTCCAGAGGCTTGCAGACCCCGAGGGTCTGCTCGGTTAGTAATGTGGGGGAAATATGGTCCCCACACTGAGACCTTTTGTGATGAATGGACACGAATGACTGCGGGGGATAAGGCACCATTTCCCGGGATAGGTAGTTTTGACTCAGAGGTGTTGCATAATTTAAGGCAAAGGATCAGTCTCATAAAATCCTGGAAACAACGAGTTAAACATGATGATTGTTTGCAGTTATGGCAACAGGAAAGTGAAATGCAAAGAAATGTAACTTACATATCTAACTTTCATCTTGAGAGGAGAGACATGGCAATGAAGAGGATTATGGTTGCAGAGAAATGGCACAATGTTGTATGATAAAAATGCACTTAGTAACTGTATTAAGAACGAAAGTAACAAATGTAATAATGTTTATAAATATGAAAGTGTAAAAATCACAAATGTTAACCTGTGCAAGTCGCACCCCATGTCAAACTTCCCTCAGAATTATCAGCAAGAAAGTGAGCCCAGAACGATGTCGGCATCTCTTCCAGCAGCCATCCTACAAGACATCCAGGTGGACGCGACCAAATTGGTAAAGGCAATAATCAAACCCCCTAACGGAGGGTCAGGTGAGGTCGTGTCCACAGGTACGTACAATGTTTTATATCACGCACAAACAAATGTACCCCATATTGTAAGACCAAAACAAGGTGATGTAATTGAGTTTAGTCCTGTCAGGGTGATCACAGTCCCCAATGGGAAGACTGACGATCAGGGAACCATTCCCGTCAAGGACAGTGCAATGCGCCATCCCTGGTCCCGGACAGAATTGAGATCAATCATGTCTGATTACCCAGATCCTAGGAAAGATCTAACTGTATGATCAAAGATTCACAGAAGGTATATCAACTCCCTAGACAACGACATAATCATGGTATCCAAGGAATCAGGTAGGTACAGGGAAAGCGGTTGATGGTGATGAGCATCCAAGCGTTTGAGGAGGCATCAAATCAACCAAAACCCCAGGCCATTGGCACATGGAGGAACTTAAGGATTTGTGATCTGTGCAAAAGAGAAGGGCATTATGCCAGTAACTGCAACAGCCCACATAAAATCAGACCCCCTAGACATGAAAATGAGCAAAAGTTATGACACACCAAATTATAATCAGGGATCATATAGGAAGGATTTTGGGCCACACCCATAATATATAGTCAGGAAAGGTGATCATTAGGACTGATGGTAAGCCTGAGGTAACGGTTAATAAATTGGGAGGTCATTCACTGAAAGACACAGGAATGACCAGGTGAAACGTTGTAAATGTATCTGTGAAATGTTTTTTTTCTCTCTCTCTCTATCCCCATCTCTGACGAGTATTGGTAAGAATTCACACATTGCATATCCACTTGGTCCTTGCAGAAGTCTACCAAACCCCAGCATGACCTCCGCCACAATGTATTTCTGGCCAGATACAGACAGTGGAGTAATGCAGGTGCTGGTGGGGAGGGACTGCTCAAGGAGACCATTAGACACGTAGATATGACAGCCTGATAATCTGACAATGTTTTCCTAATGCTGAACAATGTTTTAAAAAATGCTTTGATTCTCTTTTCCTATTGATGGTTAATGTCGAGTTATGTAATATATATATGCATATGAATTGTTCTCTATCTCTTTTGTTTTTTTTTGTTTTCTCTCTCTTCTCACTCATGTTTTCATGGTTTAAAGATGGTATGTCACCCCTCAGTTGGACCAATGGTAATGCCAGATTTTTGCTCCTTACAGAAAGATCGCCGGTTAGGAAGGAATATTGCATCACCAGAATGTTCGTTTGGAAGACTGAGAGACAGCACCTTTGAGAGGACAGCAGAACAAGAAGAACAACAAGACGAGATAACTTATTATCGTAACAAGTTCTCTCCCCCTCAAACTGATTTCTTATACCCCGTTTACAAATTTCTTCTTTTCTCCTCCTGTAAGATGGACTTGCCCCAAGAGACTGTGATATGGATTTTCCTGTTGACCATGATGTTGACCAGAACAGTCTGTTTCGGTGAGAGTACCAGGGAGGTCGAGAAAGGATCCAGAAAGGTCCTGATGACTGAGACGGAGGTGTAAATTTCCAATAGCAACCCAATCACCAAGCAAAGGCGAGAACCGGGCACGATCTAACAACCATGTTATTTGTAAACAATTGTGAAGGATTGTTAGTTCAAAAAGAAAACTGTATCTGTAGGCTCTGTGACAATGGTTGAGGATGGATGCATAAAGAAATGCCAATCCAGTTTTAATATCCATATGGACCGGCATCCATTGAGTGACTATCACTCCTTAGTGGGTAGCGTGTTAAATAAAACAGATTGTTGGGTATGCTCTCAAGTACCTCAAGGTCATAGCAAATCAGGGCTAGTACCATTTCCTTTAACGGTAAGGGAGGTACTTGAGCTAAAGGGTGGGAGACCGGTGGACAGGAGGTTTAATATCTCCAGCCCTCCTAGTTTGAAGCTCCACCAATACCATGTGGATAGGTCCCTATTATGTTTTAACATCTCCAATCCCCGAAAGCCGGGAAATTGGGAAGTGTCATGGAGCAACCAAACCATGACCTTTTCGCATAGAGCAGATAGAATGCCTACAGATACAGAGCTTGTACGCCACATAGCCAGTAGAGGAAAATCTTTCCGGTATAGGTATACCTTAGGAAATAGGATTACGAGAGTTGGAGAAGTATCACCAGGATACTGTGCACATATCGTACAAACTGATACGTGTACTAAACAGATGGGAGAATTAGGGTTAGGAGAGTTCACATGGAAAATGTGTAACATGGTAATGACATATTCCGTCCCATATGTTCTCCCCGATGATGCATATTTCATATGCGGGAGAAAGGCGTATGAGCGGCTTGCCCCAAACTCTGAAGGATTGTGTTATATTTGAAAAGTACTACCTGAGGTAATGAGTCTAAGGAGTGAGGAAACTGTAATCCCAATGGATTTGATTTATGACCCAACGGTAGAAACAATGATGTAATGAAAATGCGATTATACGGTCCGTTTCTTTCACCTGTTTTTCCGTTTTCTCCAAGATAAAAAGACCTCCTTGGACGAGGAAGTTGACGAGACGCTATACAGACAACGAATAGACCAAAGAAGAAGTTTTGACAACCTTAGATACGGACACTTGATGAACTTTGCCATGGATCCCCAGTTTCCCTAGAATTCTTAAACTTACGCTAGCCCAACATTTTTTGTAAATCTATGAGCATTGACAAAGCTTTTTGCTCGCACCTAATGGGCAAAACAGCGCAAAGAAGACGACTTTCAACTGATACCGAACAAAACTTCAACCGACAGATGTACATTAACCTGACATAGAATACCACTGCATTTACCATAAGTGTTCTTTATCTTCATCTCTACAACCCTCAGGTAATGACACACATAGTCGATAGGGAATACAGGCACAGATATCAGCAATCACATACCTCCCCCATTCATGTATCATCAACTAAAATGTGCTCCCCCATTTTGTTACAACCACAGCCGAAATGAGCTCGGTAAAGTTTGACAGCCCATCCACAGACCCTTAGTACGGGATAAGAAGGAATTCAAATGTATACTTCGCAATACCTCGAAGCTTGATGTACAACACGTACGGCACGATGATACATGACCCCCCAAACATGGATTCATACATACATACTTCTGCTATCTCACTAGGTCATACCTTTTTCCCACCTTCTTCTCTCCTCCCTTACCCAATCATAGAAATGTATTTACATATGACATATATTTTTCTCTTTTTGAAATGTTTTAGGAAGTGGCAGTTATTGGTGACTGCCAAAGGGTGGACTGTCAAAGTCAAAAATATTACATAGAGAGAACATTCAAACCACACACACATTTAAGTCGCTATACTTGCAAATATGCGCAGCGAGCACAGCAATATATGGAAACACACGCATTTGCTCGGACATGGCACGGAGATGGATTCGGCGCTTGTTTCATACAGTACATGGTTATAATAATGTCAAGCACCAGACATCATGGAGATTTAGAATTGGCTGATGAATTGATGTCATGAATACGTATCATTTGAACAGAACCAGATGTGCCCATCATGTTTGGTATTGAAGCAAGCAGGATGATGTGTGGGTTAGTTTGATGCTGGTTGTGAAGTTGTGGGACATTGCAGCAGATAGATATGATTATATGTATAAAAGCTAAGATCACATTGTTAGAACAATGGATGCTCAAGACAACCTTTTACTAAGTTTTCAGGGCTGAACCTGATCAGCATATACAAAGAAAGAAAGACCCCTCCCCCAGGTACTGGTCAAACAGGAAGGTAGTGGTCAGGTGTGGCCTCAGAGAACAGATGTAATGTAGCTACACTCAGAATAAAGCACACAGCAAGCATGGCTGGATCATCACCGGGCTCCTTAGAAAAGACTAAGTATCATCTCAATATCTCATGGCTGATTGGCATAGAATAGTTTTAAATATGTGTTTGTAGCAATGTAGTTGTAGAATGGTTGGCATAGATTAGTTAGTTTGGAAATACAAATGGCTTAAGGTTAACGAGGTTTGGGCAGTTGTGTGATTGTTGGGTGTTTGTGGATACTCTGTGAAGTCTGTGATGAATTGGAACAGTATACAATCTGTAGCATAGTATTTGTGGTATTTGTTTGCCTAATGGAGATTTAAAATAGATTGTGCTGGTTAGTTATACTATATATCTTGTTAATCATAAATACCACCATGCAGTTACGTTTGTGTTAATTACATTGTGATCTGGTCTTGTGATGAATATGCTCTGGTTATTGAGATACTGAAGTTGTTTGGAATGTGAAATTATAAGATGGTTCTAGGAAGTTGGATTACATTGTGAAAGGTGATTTAGATTGTTTGGAATTGTAAAATCAGAACATATGCATTGTTTTGAGGCTTGGACATTTTGGAATAAAATGGAGTCTTGTGTTTTCTGCTATGTGATTGTGGTGTAGTAGAGAGTGCCATGTGTTTGGACCTGCAAATCTAAAATGGCTGCTGCCGGGTATTTTCCCCTCCCCCTTTCAGCCATGTGGTGTAGTCTTTGGAATCAAGTGGAGTTTTCCCAAAATGGAGTCTAGCTTCTGCCCCATGCGGCATTGTAGGGACAATTGTGTTGCTGGGTGTCGTGTATATAGGGACAGGCAGCATGGGTAAGCTCAAGTACTTTCTAAACAAAGATTCTCAGCATTGACTGACTGCGCAGCGATTGTTCCTCACATGTGTAAGCTTTCTCTGCAATCATATTTGTCTTCTTGTTATTGTGAGCCATTTCTTTCTCTCTCTCTCTTCTCCCCTCCCCCTCTTATTTTCCCTTAAACGTAATTGTATTGTATTGTATTTCCCGTGTAGTTATCTGGTTAGGTAGTCTATGTTATATTGTAGTGTATGGCTTGTATTGTGTTAAATTCTTTTGCAAGTATATCATTCATAATATATATTTAGGCGTTGGACCCTGAGCACGGTATCTGTGTATTTCTTATAGTATTAAGTAATCTCAGAGCGTCGGTGACGCTCGAACAGCTTTTGAGGTAATAAGGTTATACTGTGTTGCATTTACACTCTACCACTACACAGAGGTTTACAATATAAGTACATTCCTTAAGGTATAGTTAAGGTAGTACCCTTGCGGTACTTTTTGCGCCAATTGCGTACTGTGTTCTTTAACCTTTAACGTGTTTTTAATAAGATAAATATTTAGCATTGTTACTTCCCAAACAAGGGGGTAAATTTACTAAGGTGGGAGATTTTTAGAACTGGTGATGTTGCCCATAGCAACCAATCAGATTATATCTATTATCTGCTAGAAGCAGCTAGATAAATGGTAAGAAGAATCTGATTGGTTGCCATGGACAACATCACCAGTTCTAAAAATCTCCCACTTTAGTAAATTTACCCCAGGTGTGGTGTGGGGTAAACTTGACAGATAAGGTAAATAAAAAATATCAATTGCAACTGGTGGATATGCATGTTCATGGATATAGGCACTGTGCTGGTTTCAGGCTCCATGCAGTTGATAATTAAGGGTACAGTGTATCATTATATACACAGTTATAATGTCCTGTTGGGGTTGGAATATGTATTATACACAGTAAGTCCCTGGTTCTGCAAAGTTCCTTACTATGAGCTTGGTGCTAGGTCCTGGTTCCAGGCAGTTGATTATTAAGGGTACAGTGTATCATTATTTACACAGTTATAATGTCCTGTTGGGGTTGGAATATGTATTATACACAGTAAGTCCCTGGCTCCTCAAAGTTCCTTACTATGAGCTTGGTGCTAGGTCCTGGTTCCAGGCAGTTGATTATTAAGGGTACAGTGTATCATTATTTACACAGTTATAATGTCCTTTTGGGGTTGGAATATGTATTATACACAGTAAGTCCCTGACTCCTCAAAGCTCCTTACTATGAGCTTGGTGCTAGGTCCAGGCTCCAGGCAATTGATAATTACAGGTGCAGTGCTAGTTTCAGAGTCTGGGTATTTGGTGATTACATGCATTGTTCTAGTTTTTGTATTTCGGCAGTTGGTGATTGGGATATCATATACTTTTTATTTGAAATTATGACCTACAATAGTGAACTAGGGGCATATATATTAAGCTTTGGAGAGTGATAAAGTGGAGAGAGATAAAGTACCAACCAGTCAGCTCCTGTCATTTTCAAACACAGCCTGTAACATGGCAGTTAGGGGCTGATTGGCTGGTACTCTCCACATTATTTATCTCAACTTTATCACTCTCCATGACTTAGTACATCTTCCCCCTAGTGCTTAAGGGGGTCATTCTGACCCGTTCGCACGCAGTGGTTTATCGCTGCGGCGCGAACGGGTGCAGAATGCGCATGGGCGGCGGCCGCAGTGCACGTGCGCGACATTGCCCAGCGACAGGGCTCGCCGGGTTACACCGCGTCTTGAGATGGAAGCGGTCGCAGAGCAGACCGCAAAGAAGATTGACAGGAAGAAGGTGTACCTGTGGCGGATCCGGAGCGTTGGAGACCGTTTTTGGGGAATGGTGAGTAAAATGCAGGCATGTCCAGAAGAACGGAGGGCGGATGTCTGACGTCAGAGCCGGCACCAGCATCACAGGGATCGTCGCACAGGGTAAGTAGGTTTAGGCCTAGTCTACTTCTGCTTGAATTTTCTTTAGCTTAGCATGGCTGCACAAGTGATCCAGCCCTGCTAAGCTAAAATACACTCCCCCATAGGCGTGTATTAGTTGATCGCAGCAGCAGCAGCAAAAAGTTGCTGGCTGCGATCAACTCGGAATGACCACCTAAAAGAGGTAAATTTATGGAATGGTAAAGTAAAAACATTTATTCTTAATACAGTAAACAGCAATTCTTTTTGTAGCATAGTGTTCTCTCATCAAGCATTTCCTAAACAATTTAATAGTACAGTACTATCAGTTGTTGTCTCAACCATTTTATATGCTAATGGTTCAGTATGTACAAACACCTCTGTATACATCACATCCTATATGACAGCCAGTAGGAAAGTGTAAGTGTAGATTAACTCCATTTCTACAGGCCAATGTATTCATAGGATCCAGGTTAGTGATGCTGAGATAATTAACTTGTACATTTTTATGCTGCTATACTTTCTGACTGCATCAAAATTAGAACATAATGTATTCTGCACATTGGGTTGTGACGAAGAGAGGATACAGTCCATAGAAAAATAATACTGAAAGACAAATATAAATGTGGGGTGCCTATATATAATGTAACCAGTGTGCAGACAAGCAATGTCACTGGGGTGGACATGACTCTATCAGCTGCCTAGTTTGCTGAAAGAATAAATTGATTTGGCTAGGGTTTAACAGTTCTGCTTCAGATGAATAAGCAGATAAAAGAATAATAACTGAGATACTAGCTCAATTTTCAGAGCTGAAAATAATTATTGTGCCTGGAAGGAGAGAAGGGATGAATGGAATAGAGGAACATCTTCAATGTTTCATCAAATAATCTAAAAAGTTTACGTTCCCCTCCCTCCCCATAACGCTTACTTGTTCTTACTCCCTGCATGGTAGTTCCCTGCATTTTTCCATTCTACTGTAATTAAAGGAATTACTCAGTTGATACCAGTCACTGGCCTGGGTGTTACAGATTTCCGGTATCCAGTCTCAGAGCAGTAGAGAGCCTGGGCGGGCCAGGGTACTTTTCAGAAGGCATGGCCTAATCATGGGAGGCGTGCATAGCCAGATTAAGGGGGGGGGGGGGGATGCAGGGCATACTGTACCCCGGGCCCCCCTCTGTCAGGGGGCCCCCCAGCCAGAGTACACTAACATCGCTCCCTTTTATGCAGCAGCAGAACCAGACAGCCAGAATGTGAGCAACAGCAGTATCAGATTTCGTGAACTATCGACCTAGCTTCCCAACCAGAGGAGAGATAGGAGGGTGGAGATAGCTGCAAGTGACACGGTGTGGGATCACTGTGGTGTCTGAGTCCTGTGTAACTTGTTATCTAATGAGGGTCTAGACACACACACAGTGTCCTCCTGAGTCCTGTCCCAGTGTGTAAGTAGTACAGAGGCTGCTGCTATTTTTGCATGTGACAAGATAAATTATAGATTTTAGTTTTCTATGTGTATTTTAAGGTTGTATAAGTTGTCATTTGTTCCACTACAAGAACATTTTATAAAATAATTGTCTTTCAATTAGGTGGAGCAATAAACAGTACCCAGGCATTATTAAACTATTAGTTTAAATCTAATATACACCATTGGGCTAAATTTAATATACACAATCCATACATCCCAACATGACCATTCCAGGGACAAAATGCTCTCTACCTGGACTTCCTTCTTAAGTTATGATTGTAACCACCTGTGTTGAAACATCCATATCCTAATTATCAATAAAATAGTTCAACACAGGTGACTACAATCAAATATTACGAGGGAAGTCCTTGAAAGAGCATTCTGTACCTCCTGGAATGGGTCATGTTGGGAGGTATGCACAATCTTATATACCCCCCCCCCCCCCCTTGCACTGGGCCCCCCCTGTCTAAAGTGCCCTGGGCACCCCAAGGCTTAATCCGGCCCTGGAGGCATGGCCATGTAGAAAAATTAGTATTTTAAGCTCCTCCCTGGCCACACTGCAGCCCAGCACATAGCAGCATGTGCTGGTCTGAGAAGAAGAGCTGCAGCTTCCAGGTAAGGGGGAAGGGACTTGGGACACTGTTGGGCCCCTCCATCAGACCTGGGCCCGGGTACATAGTACCTGCCCCCCCCCTGCACCACTGTCTGTTCTCTAGATTTACACTAAAAAGATCTATAGTCAATAGGTTGACCACCATTGATAGACATTCACAAGGTCAATAGGGTCAAAAGTTCAAAAGGTCGAATGGTCTACATGACAATGGTAGACACATATGGTCGACACAGGTTTTTTTATTTTGAAAAACTTTTTAATACTTTACCATCCATGTGGACTATGACTGGGAATAGTAACCTGTGCTGAGCGCAGCAGTAGTGGAGCGAGGCACCTTGCCCAAAGCATGGTGAGCGAACGTGGTACACTAATGGGGCTTGTTTGTGGCAAAAAAGTGACAAAACACCCCAAAAAAAACAAAAATTTTTTTTGTGTTAACCATTTCCATGTCGACCTTTTGACCCAGTCGATTTAATGCATGTCTATCATTAGTGGTTGACCTATTGACTGTAGAACTTTTTAGTGTTTAGTGGTTGACCTATTGACTGTAGACCTTTAAATACAGTAATCCACACCCAAGATTTCCTATGAGTCTATCCAGATAGAAGAGAGGGGAGGGTTAAAAAGCATATTGTACAAAAAAAGATCTCAAATTATGTAATCTGTATAATGAAGTTATGGAAACAATGGCAGTGTTCTATTATTTGATTGTGCTTGATGCTGCATAAAGACTGACAGCTCTTCTACACGTCCCTGCCTTTCCATAAACTCGGGAATGTGATGATGACACACTTTTATCAGTGGCAAAATGCATGCTTCTTCATTCAACTGGGCAATGGGTTCAATGTAAAAATTGTTTTGTGTACTTCATTTGTGTGGCTACGAACCCGCCCCTGCTGTATAAAGTATATATTGCAAATCAGAACAAGTAAAGGGCATGGAATTGTAATTCAATAAGTGTCCTCAATAAGATGCAGGTCAGTTCTGAGCAACATTTACCAATGCAAAAGCTCATCACAATGTATATGATAATTGGAGGGAATGAGAAAGACATTACCAGACACTGACAGCTTAGTTTACAACATAAATGTCACCTCACTTCACCTTTCTGTAGCCTACTGGTCAAAAGAAAAAAGAGGAATGAAAGACTACATCAGGGATACCAAACGTGTAGTAGACACTGAGTATTATTGTGTGTTGCTAATTGCCATTATATCATATCATATCAAAAACATGATAATGTGTTATAAATAATGCTGATGCCCAAGTGGGCACACAAGCTCTAACCTGCATTTGGGCATATAGAATTTCTACACTGTTACTTTTAATTTTTACTGAGTAACTTTATCCATGTAAATTTAAATCTTTTTCATTACTGTATTAAGTGTGCCCCAACAAAGAGTCTCTTTCCTTTTTTACTAATACTACTGACTCCGGTAGCACCACCAACAGGCGAAATTGCTCACACCCCCTGAGAGTATAATAACTAACTTTTAATGTTGGTCATCTTGACAATAACTCTAATATGAAACACTGGGCCTGATTCAGATCTGATCGCAGCAGCAAATTTGTTAGCTAATGGGCAAAATCATGGCAGATATAACATGTGCAGAGAGAGTTAGATTTAGGTGGGTTATATTGTTTCTGTGCAGGGTAAATACTGGCTGCTTTGTTTTTACACTGCAATTTAGATTTCAGTTTGAACACACTACACCCAGATCTAACTCTCTCTGCACATGTTATATCTGCCCACCCTGCAGTGCACATGGCGGTCGGGAACCTGACATTCAAGAGACCGACGCCAAAATCCCGACATCCAACATTTTACCGGCGGGTGGATTCCTGATACCCCCCCTAATTCCCACTCGGTTGTTGGGTCCATGCCACCAACTGAGTGGGAATAGATCTTGTGGCGAGCAAAGCTTGTCACCGGGCCCAATACCGGCAGGCAGGATGCCGACATGCTAATAGCTGGCATCCCGTCTGCCGGTAAATCATACCACACTCGTCTGCACAGATCTCCTCTCTCTCAACACAGACATATACAGTATGCAGAAGTTCTTTCTATTCGGCACTTCATTCCCAACTACTGAAGTTCCATATAATTATACACTGATAGGTGACTATAAGCAGTGGCGGTTCTTGCCACGGGCAAGCAGTACTTTTGCCCGGGGCGCCGCCTTCCGGAGGGCGCCGGCGCCATCCGGAGGGCGCCGCACCAGGGCAAGATCCGCCACTGTGCCCCCCGCAGTGCCCAGCTGTGCCCCCCGCTTTGAAGGGAACCAGACGCATAGCGTCTAGTTTACCTTCATTGAGAGGACCTTAGTTGTGCAGTGCGCGATGACGTCATCGCGCACTGCACAGCAAAGGTCCTCTCCATGAAGGGAAACTAGACGCTACGGTCTAGTTTCCCTTCATGGAGAGGACCTTTGCTGTGCGGTGCGCGATGATGTCATCGCGCACCGCACAGCATAGTGGCACAGACACTAGGGGTCATAATTGACCTCTAGTGTCTATGCTGTTCTATGGGAGAGACGTAAAAACGTCTCTCCCATAGATCGAGGAAAGGAGAGAAGAAGAGCGGCGCGGTCTGCAGCGGTCTGGATCAGGAACGGGGATGGTAAGTATACTTTTTTTAATTTTTTTTTTTTTCAGCGTCGCTACAGGGGCATAAATGGGGGCGTAACTGACCACGCCCCCATTTGAAGCCACGACCCTATACTTTGCCCGGGGCGCCACAATCCCAAGAACCGGCCCTGACTATAAGTAAAACTGTTACTGTTTCTCTTCCCTAAATTCCTGTGCCACCTCCCTGCCTCATTTATTTAAAAACCCATCTACTCTCTCATACACACTTCCTTCAACACTAGTTTTCTTTATCCTAATATTGCTTAATTATTACTGTACAGTGTACATCACCTTGGTAGTGGTGTTATCACATTTGACCTAGAAAACTATAAATATCTTCTCAAAGCTTTTGCATAGCTTTTTATAACACAAATATTTTTATTAGTGATGAGCGGGTTCGGTTTCTCGGAAACCGAACCCCCCCGAACTTCAGCCTTTTTACACGGATCCGAGGCAGACTCGGATCTTCCCGCATTGCTCGGCTAACCCGAGCGCGCCCAAACGTCATCATCCCGCTGTCGGATTCTCGCGAGACTCGGATTCTATATAAGGAGCCGCGCGTCGCCGCCATTTTCACACGTGCATTGAGATTGATAGGGAGAGGACGTGGCTGGCGTCCTCTCAGTTTAGAGTAGACTAGAGAGTAGTAGAGACACTTGATTTACTAATTTTGGGGAGCATATTAGGAGTACTACTTGCTGATAGTGTGACCAGTGACCACCAGTTTAATTAATCCGTTCTCTGCCTGAAAAAAAACGATACACAGTGTGACACAGTCACATACCATATCTGTGCTCAGCCTCAGTGTGCTGCATCATCTATGTAATACTGTATATCTGACTTTGCTGAGTGCTCAGTGCTCACACAGCTTAATTGTGGGGGAGACTGGGGAGCAGTTATAGCAGGAGTACATATTTTAACAGTGCACACTTTTGCTGCCAGAGTGCCACTGCCAGTGTGACTGACCAGTGACCACTGACCACCAGTATATTGTGATTGTCTGCCTGAAAAAGTTAAACACTCGTCGTGTGGTGTTTTTATTCTATAAACGCATTCTGCTGACAGTGTCCAGCAGGTCCGTCATTATATAATATATACCTGTCCGGCTGCAGTAGTGATATATATATATTTTTTATATCATTATCATCCAGTCTATATTAGCACTGCAGCAGACGCAGTACGGTAGTCCACGGCTGTAGCTACCTCTGTGTCGGCAGTCGCTCGTCCATCCATAATTGTATACCACCTACCCGTGGTGTTTTTTTTTTTCTATCTTCTTGATACTAGTAGCTTACTTTAGGAGTCTGCAGTGCTGAGCTGACAGTGTCCAGCAGGTCCATCATTATATAATATATACCTGTCCGGCTGCAGTAGTGATATATATTTTATATCTCATTATCATCCAGTCTATATTAGCAGCAGACGCAGTACGATAGTCCACGGCTGTAGCTACCTCTGTGTCGGCAGTCGCTCGTCCATCCATAATTGTATACCACCTACTAGAGATGAGCGCCGGAAATTTTTCGGGTTTTGTGTTTTGGTTTTGGGTTCGGTTCCGCGGCCGTGTTTTGGGTTCGACCGCGTTTTGGCAAAACCTCACCGAATTTTTTTTGTCGGATTCGGGTGTGTTTTGGATTCGGGTGTTTTTTTCAAAAAACCCTAAAAAACAGCTTAAATCATAGAATTTGGGGGTCATTTTGATCCCAAAGTATTATTAACCTCAAAAACCATAATTTACACTCATTTTCAGTCTATTCTGAATACCTCACACCTCACAATATTATTTTTAGTCCTAAAATTTGCACCGAGGTCGCTGTGTGAGTAAGATAAGCGACCCTAGTGGCCGACACAAACACCGGGCCCATCTAGGAGTGGCACTGCAGTGTCACGCAGGATGTCCCTTCCAAAAAACCCTCCCCAAACAGCACATGACGCAAAGAAAAAAAGAGGCGCAATGAGGTAGCTGTGTGAGTAAGATAAGCGACCCTAGTGGCCGACACAAACACCGGGCCCATCTAGGAGTGGCACTGCAGTGTCACGCAGGATGTCCCTTCCAAAAAACCCTCCCCAAACAGCACATGACGCAAAGAAAAAAAGAGGCGCAATGAGGTAGCTGACTGTGTGAGTAAGATAAGCGACCCTAGTGGCCGACACAAACACCGGGCCCATCTAGGAGTGGCACTGCAGTGTCACGCAGGATGGCCCTTCCAAAAAACCCTCCCCAAACAGCACATGACGCAAAGAAAAAAAGAGGCGCAATGAGGTAGCTGACTGTGTGAGTAAGATAAGCGACCCTAGTGGCCGACACAAACACCGGGCCCATCTAGGAGTGGCACTGCAGTGTCACGCAGGATGGCCCTTCCAAAAAACCCTCCCCAAACAGCACATGACGCAAAGAAAAAAAGAGGCGCAATGAGGTAGCTGACTGTGTGAGTAAGATAAGCGACCCTAGTGGCCGACACAAACACCGGGCCCATCTTGGAGTGGCACTGCAGTGTCACGCAGGATGGCCCTTCCAAAAAACCCTCCCCAAACAGCACATGACGCAAAGAAAAAAAGAGGCGCAATGAGGTAGCTGACTGTGTGAGTAAGATAAGCGACCCTAGTGGCCGACACAAACACCGGGCCCATCTAGGAGTGGCACTGCAGTGTCACGCAGGATGGCCCTTCCAAAAAACCCTCCCCAAACAGCACATGACGCAAAGAAAAATAAAAGAAAAAAGAGGTGCAAGATGGAATTGTCCTTGGGCCCTCCCACCCACCCTTATGTTGTATAAACAGGACATGCACACTTTAACCAACCCATCATTTCAGTGACAGGGTCTGCCACACGACTGTGACTGATATGACGGGTTGGTTTGGACCCCCCCCAAAAAAGAAGCAATTAATCTCTCCTTGCACAAACTGGCTCTACAGAGGCAAGATGTCCACCTCATCATCATCCTCCGATATATCACCGTGTACATCCCCCTCCTCACAGATTATCAATTCGTCCCCACTGGAATCCACCATCTCAGCTCCCTGTGTACTTTGTGGAGGCAATTGCTGCTGGTCAATGTCTCCGCGGAGGAATTGATTATAATTCATTTTAATGAACATCATCTTCTCCACATTTTCTGGATGTAACCTCGTACGCCGATTGCTGACAAGGTGAGCGGCGGCACTAAACACTCTTTCGGAGTACACACTTGTGGGAGGGCAACTTAGGTAGAATAAAGCCAGTTTGTGCAAGGGCCTCCAAATTGCCTCTTTTTCCTGCCAGTATAAGTACGGACTGTGTGACGTGCCTACTTGGATGCGGTCACTCATATAATCCTCCACCATTCTTTCAATGTTGAGAGAATCATATGCAGTGACAGTAGACGACATGTCCGTAATCGTTGTCAGGTCCTTCAGTCCGGACCAGATGTCAGCATCAGCAGTCGCTCCAGACTGCCCTGCATCACCGCCAGCGGGTGGGCTCGGAATTCTGAGCCTTTTCCTCGCACCCCCAGTTGCGGGAGAATGTGAAGGAGGAGATGTTGACAGGTCGCGTTCCGCTTGACTTGACAATTTTCTCACCAGCAGGTCTTTCAACCCCAGCAGACTTGTGTCTGCCGAAAGAGAGATCCAAGGTAGGTTTTAAATCTAGGATCGAGCACGGTGGACAAAATGTAGTGCTCTGATTTCAACAGATTGACCACCCGTGAATCCTTGTTAAGCAAATTAAGGGCTCCATCCACAAGTCCCACATGCCTAGCGGAATCGCTCCGTGTTAGCTCCTCCTTCAATGTCTCCAGCTTCTTCTGCAAAAGCCTGATGAGGGGAATGACCTGACTCAGGCTGGCAGTGTCTGAACTGACTTCACGTGTGGCAAGTTCAAAGGGCATCAGAACCTTGCACAACGTTGAAATCATTCTCCACTGCACTTGAGACAGGTGCATTCCACCTCCTATATCGTGCTCAATTGTATAGGCTTGAATGGCCTTTTGCTGCTCCTCCAACCTCTGAAGCATATAGAGGGTTGAATTCCACCTCGTTACCACTTCTTGCTTCAGATGATGGCAGGACAGGTTCAGTAGTTTTTGGTGGTGCTCCAGTCTTCTGTACGTGGTGCCTGTACGCCGAAAGTGTCCCGCAATTCTTCTGGCCACCGACAGCATCTCTTGCACGCCCCTGTCGTTTTTAAAAAAATTCTGCACCACCAAATTCAAGGTATGTGCAAAACATGGGACGTGCTGGAATTTGCCCATATTTAATGCACACACAATATTGCTGGCGTTGTCCGATGCCACAAATCCACAGGAGAGTCCAATTGGGGTAAGCCATTCTGCGATGATCTTCCTCAGTTGCCGTAAGAGGTTTTTAGCTGTGTGCGTATTCTGGAAAGCGGTGATACAAAGCGTAGCCTGCCTAGGAAAGAGTTGGCGTTTGCGAGATGCTGCTACTGGTGCCGCCGCTGCTGTTCTTGCGGCGGGAGTCCATACATCTACCCAGTGGGCTGTCACAGTCATATAGTCCTGACCCTGCCCTGCTCCACTTGTCCACATGTCCGTGGTTAAGTGGACATTGGGTACAACTGCATTTTTTAGGACACTGGTGAGTCTTTTTCTGACGTCCGTGTACATTCTCGGTATCGCCTGCCTACAGAAGTGGAACCTAGATGGTATTTGGTAACGGGGGCACACTGCCTCAATAAATTGTCTAGTTCCCTGTGAACTAACGGCGGATACCGGACGCACGTCTAACACCAACATAGTTGTCAAGGCCTCAGTTATCCGCTTTGCAGCAGGATGACTGCTGTGATATTTCATCTTCCTCGCAAAGGACTGTTGGACAGTCAATTGCTTACTGGAAGTAGTACAAGTGGGCTTACGACTTCCCCTCTGGGATGACCATCGACTCCCAGCAGCAACAACAGCAGCGCCAGCAGCAGTAGGCGTTACACGCAAGGATGCATCGGAGGAATCCCAGGCAGGAGAGGACTCGTCAGAATTGCCAGTGACATGGCCTGCAGGACTATTGGCATTCCTGGGGAAGGAGGAAATTGACACTGAGGGAGTTGGTGGGGTGGTTTGCGTGAGCTTGGTTACAAGAGGAAGGGATTTACTGGTCAGTGGACTGCTTCCGCTGTCGCCCAAAGTTTTTGAACTTGTCACTGACTTATTATGAATGCGCTGCAGGTGACGTATAAGGGAGGATGTTCCGAGGTGGTTAACGTCCTTACCCCTACTTATTACAGCTTGACAAAGGGAACACACGGCTTGACAAATGTTGTCCGCATTTCTGGTGAAATACTTCCACACCGAAGAGCTGATTTTTTTGGTATTTTCACCAGGCATGTCAACGGCCATATTCCTCCCACGGACAACAGGTGTCTCCCCGGGTGCCTGACTTAAACAAACCACCTCACCATCAGAATCCTCCTGGTCAATTTCCTCCCCAGCAACACCCATATCCTCCTCATCCTGGTGTACTTCAACACTGACATCTTCAATCTGACTATCAGGAACTGGACTGCGGGTGCTCCTTCCAGCACTTGCAGGGGGCGTGCAAATGGTGGAAGGCGCATGCTCTACACGTCCAGTGTTGGGAAGGTCAGGCATCGCAACCGACACAATTGGACTCTCCTTGTGGATTTGGGATTTCGAAGAACGCACAGTTCTTTGCGGTGCTTTTGCCAGCTTGAGTCTTTTCAGTTTTCTAGCGAGAGGCTGAGTGCTTCCATCCTCATGTGAAGCTGAACCACTAGCCATGAGCATAGGCCAGGGCCTCAGCCGTTCCTTGCCACTCCGTGTGGTAAATGGCATATTGGCAAGTTTACGCTTCTCCTCCGACAATTTTATTTTAGGTTTTGGAGTCCTTTTTTTACTGATATTTGGTGTTTTGGATTTGACATGCTCTGTACTATGACATTGGGCATCGGCCTTGGCAGACGACGTTGCTGGCATTTCATCGTCTCGGCCATGACTAGTGGCAGCAGCTTCAGCACGAGGTGGAAGTGGATCTTGATCTTTCCCTAATTTTGGAACCTCAACATTTTTGTTCTCCATATTTTAATAGGCACAACTAAAAGGCACCTCAGGTAAACAATGGAGATGGATGGATACTAGTATACAATTATGGATGGACTGCCGAGTGCCGACACAGAGGTAGCTACAGCCGTGGACTATTGTACTGTACTGTGTCTGCTGCTAATATAGACTGGATGATAATGAGATGTAGTATGTATGTATAAAGAAGAAAGAAAAAAAAACCACGGGTAGGTGGTATACAATTATGGATGGACTGCCGAGTGCCGACACAGAGGTAGCTACAGCCGTGGACTACTGTACTGTGTCTGCTGCTAATATAGACTGGTTGATAAAGAGATGTAGTATGTATGTATAAAGAAGAAAGAAAAAAAACCACGGGTAGGTGGTATACAATTATGGATGGACTGCCGAGTGCCGACACAGAGGTAGCTACAGCCGTGGACTACTGTACTGTGTCTGCTGCTAATATAGACTGGTTGATAAAGAGATGTAGTATGTATGTATAAAGAAGAAAGAAAAAAAAACCACGGGTAGGTGGTATACAATTATGGATGGACTGCCGAGTGCCGACACAGAGGTAGCTACAGCCGTGGACTACTGTACTGTGTCTGCTGCTAATATAGACTGGTTGATAAAGAGATGTAGTATGTATGTATAAAGAAGAAATAAAAAAAACCACGGGTAGGTGGTATACAATTATGGACGGAGTGCCGACACAGAGGTAGCTACAGCCGTGGACTACCGTACTGTACTGTGTCTGCTGCTAATATAGACTGGTTGATAAAGAGATGTAGTATGTATGTATAAAGAAGAAAGAAAAAAAAACCACGGGTAGGTGGTATACAATTATGGATGGACTGCCGAGTGCCGACACAGAGGTAGCTACAGCCGTGGACTACTGTACTGTGTCTGCTGCTAATATAGACTGGTTGATAAAGAGATGTAGTATGTATGTATAAAGAAGAAAGAAAAAAAAACCACGGGTAGGTGGTATACAATTATGGACGGACTGCCGAGTGCCGACACAGAGGTAGCTACAGCCGTGGACTACCGTACTGTACTGTGTCTGCTGCTAATATAGACTGGTTGATAAAGAGATGTAGTATGTATGTATAAAGAAGAAAGAAAAAAAAACCACGGGTAGGTGGTATACAATTATGGATGGACTGCCGAGTGCCGACACAGAGGTAGCTACAGCCGTGGACTACTGTACTGTGTCTGCTGCTAATATAGACTGGTTGATAAAGAGATGTAGTATGTATGTATAAAGAAGAAAGAAAAAAAAACCACGGGTAGGTGGTATACAATTATGGATGGACTGCCGAGTGCCGACACAGAGGTAGCTACAGCCGTGAACTACCGTACTGTGTCTGCTGCGACTGGATGATAAATAATGATATAAAAAATATATATATATCACTACTGCAGCCGGACAGGTATATATTATATAATGACGGACCTGCTGGACACTGTCAGCAGAATGAGTTTTTTATAGAATAAAAAAAAAAACACCACACAAGTCACACGACGAGTGTTTAACTTTTTCAGGCAATCACAATATAGTATACTACTAACTATACTGGTGGTCAGTGTGGTCAGGTCACTGGTCAGTCACACTGGCAGTGGCACTCCTGCAGCAAAAGTGTGCACTGTTTAATTTTAATAATATGTACTCCTGGCTCCTGCTATAACCTATAACTGGCACTGCTCCCCAGTCTCCCCCGCAATTATAAGCTGTGTGAGCACAGTCAGATATATACATAGATGATGCAGCACACTGGGCTGAGCAGTGCACACAGATATGGTATGTGACTGAGTCACTGTGTATCGTTTTTTTCAGGCAGGGAACGGATTATATTAAATAAAACTGCACTGTCTGGTGGTCACTGTGGTCAGTCACTACTAAACTCTGCACTCTCTACAGTACTCCTAAGCTCCAGTAAATCAAGTGTCTCTGTCTCAAATCAATCTCACTCTCTCTCTTCTAATCTAAATGGAGAGGACGCCAGCCACGTCCTCTCCCTATCAATCTCAATGCACGTGTGAAAATGGCGGCGACGCGCGGCTCCTTATATAGAATCCGAGTCTCGCGAGAATCCGACAGCGTCATGATGACGTTCGGGCGCGCTCGGGTTAACCGAGCAAGGCGGGAAGATCCGAGTCGCTCGGACCCGTGAAAAAAAACATGAAGTTCGGGCGGGTTCGGATTCCGAGGAACCGAACCCGCTCATCTCTACCACCTACCCGTGGTGTTTTTTTTTTTTTTTCTATCTTCTTGATACTAGTAGCTTACTTTAGGAGTCTGCAGTGCTGAGCTGACAGTGTCCAGCAGGTCCGTCATTATATAATATATACCTGTCCGGCTGCAGTAGTGATATATATATATATTTTATATCTCATTATCATCCAGTCTATATTAGCAGCAGATGCAGTACGGTAGTCCACGGCTGTAGCTACCTCTGTGTGGGCAGTCGCTCGTCCATCCATAATTGTATACCACCTACCCGTGGTGTTTTTTTTTTTTCTATCTTCTTGATACTAGTAGCTTACTTTAGGAGTCTGCAGTGCTGAGCTGACAGTGTCCAGCAGGTCCGTCATTATATAATATATACCTGTCCGGCTGCAGTAGTGATATATATATATTTTATATCTCATTATCATCCAGTCTATATTAGCAGCAGACGCAGTACGGTAGTCCACGGCTGTAGCTACCTCTGTGTCGGCAGTCGCTCGTCCATCCATAATTGTATACCACCTACCCGTGGTGTTTTTTTTTTTTCTATCTTCTTGATACTAGTAGCTTACTTTAGGAGTCTGCAGTGCTGAGCTGACAGTGTCCAGCAGGTCCGTCATTATATAATATATACCTGTCCGGCTGCAGTAGTGATATATATATATTTTATATCTCATTATCATCCAGTCTATATTAGCAGCAGACGCAGTACGGTAGTCCACGGCTGTAGCTACCTCTGTGTCGGCAGTCGCTCGTCATCCATAAGTATACTAGTATCCATCCATCATGGCTAGTGGTTCAGCTTCACATGAGGATGGAAGCACTCAGCCTCTCGCTAGAAAAATGAAAAGACTCAAGCTGGCAAAAGCACAGCAAAGAACTGTGCGTTCTTCGAAATCCCAAATCCACAAGGAGAGTCCAATTGTGTCGGTTGCGATGCCTGACCTTCCCAACACTGGACGTGAAGAGCATGCGCCTTCCACCATTTGCACGCCCCCTGCAAGTGCTGGAAGGAGCACCCGCAGTCCAGTTCCTGATAGTCAGATTGAAGATGTCAGTGTTGAAGTACACCAGGATGAGGAGGATATGGGTGTTGCTGGCGCTGGGGAGGAAATTGACAAGGAGGATTCTGATGGTGAGGTGGTTTGTTTAAGTCAGGCACCCGGGGAGACACCTGTTGTCCGTGGGAGGAATATGGCCATTGACATGCCTGGTGAAAATACCAAAAAAATCAGCTCTTCGGTGTGGAAGTATTTCACCAGAAATGCGGACAACATTTGTCAAGCCGTGTGTTGCCTTTGTCAAGCTGTAATAAGTAGGGGTAAGGACGTTAACCACCTCGGAACATCCTCCCTTATACGTCACCTGCAGCGCATTCATCATAAGTCAGTGACAAGTTCAAAAACTTTGGGCGACAGCGGAAGCAGTCCACTGACCAGTAAATCCCTTCCTCTTGTAACCAAGCTCACGCAAACCACCCCACCAACTCCCTCAGTGTCAATTTCCTCCTTCCCCAGGAATGCCAATAGTCCTGCAGGCCATGTCACTGGCAATTCTGACGAGTCCTCTCCTGCCTGGGATTCCACCGATGCATCCTTGCGTGTAACGCCTACTGCTGCTGGCGCTGCTGTTGTTGCTGCTGGGAGTCGATGGTCATCCCAGAGGGGAAATCGTAAGACCACTTTTACTACTTCCACCAAGCAATTGACTGTCCAACAGTCCTTTGCGAGGAAGATGAAATATCACAGCAGTCATCCTGCTGCAAAGCGGATAACTGAGGCCTTGGCATCCTGGGCGGTGAGAAATGTGGTTCCGGTATCCATCATTACTGCAGAGCCAACTAGAGACTTGTTGGAGGTACTGTGTCCCCGGTACCAAATACCATCTAGGTTCCATTTCTCTAGGCAGGCGATACCTAAAATGTACACAGACCTCAGAAAAAGACTCACCAGTGTCCTAAAAAATGCAGTTGTACCCAATGTCCACTTAACCACGGACATGTGGACAAGTGGAGCAGGGCAGGCTCAGGACTATATGACTGTGACAGCCCACTGGGTAGATGTATGGACTCCCGCCGCAAGAACAGCAGCGGCGGCACCAGTAGCAGCATCTCGCAAACGCCAACTCTTTCCTAGGCAGGCTACGCTTTGTATCACCGCTTTCCAGAATACGCACACAGCTGAAAACCTCTTACGGCAACTGAGGAAGATCATCGCGGAATGGCTTACCCCAATTGGACTCTCCTGTGGATTTGTGGCATCGGATAACGCCAGCAATATTGTGTGTGCATTAAATCTGGGCAAATTCCAGCACGTCCCATGTTTTGCACATACCTTGAATTTGGTGGTGCAGAATTATTTAAAAAACGACAGGGGCGTGCAAGAGATGCTGTCGGTGGCCAGAAGAATTGCGGGACACTTTCGGCGTACAGGCACCACGTACAGAAGACTGGAGCACCACCAAAAACGCCTGAACCTGCCCTGCCATCATCTGAAGCAAGAAGTGGTAACGAGGTGGAATTCAACCCTCTATATGCTTCAGAGGTTGGAGGAGCAGCAAAAGGCCATTCAAGCCTATACAATTGAGCACGATATAGGAGGTGGAATGCACCTGTCTCAAGCGCAGTGGAGAATGATTTCAACGTTGTGCAAGGTTCTGCTGCCCTTTGAACTTGCCACACGTGAAGTCAGTTCAGACACTGCCAGCCTGAGTCAGGTCATTCCCCTCATCAGGCTTTTGCAGAAGAAGCTGGAGAGATTGAAGGAGGAGCTAACACAGAGCGATTCCGCTAGGCATGTGGGACTTGTGGATGGAGCCCTTAATTCGCTTAACAAGGATTCACGGGTGGTCAATCTGTTGAAATCAGAGCACTACATTTTGGCCACCGTGCTCGATCCTAGATTTAAAACCTACCTTGGATCTCTCTTTCCGGCAGACACAAGTCTGCTGGGGTTCAAAGAACTGCTGGTGAGAAAATTGTCAAGTCAAGCGGAACGCGACCTGTCAACATCTCCTCCTTCACATTCTCCCGCAACTGGGGGTGCGAGGAAAAGGCTCAGAATTCCGAGCCCACCCGCTGGCGGTGATGCAGGGCAGTCTGGAGCGACTGCTGATGCAGGGCAGTCTGGAGCGACTGCTGATGCTGACATCTGGTCCGGACTGAAGGACCTGACAACGATTACGGACATGTCGTCTACTGTCACTGCATATGATTCTCTCCCCATTGAAAGAATGGTGGAGGATTATATGAGTGACCGCATCCAAGTAGGCACGTCAGACAGTCCGTACTTATACTGGCAGGAAAAAGAGGCAATTTGGAGGCCCTTGCACAAACTGGCTTTATTCTACCTAAGTTGCCCTCCCACAAGTGTGTACTCCGAAAGAGTGTTTAGTGCTGCCGCTCACCTTGTCAGCAATCGGCGTACGAGGGATGCAGTCACTTTACCTCCAATCATAATCCCGACGGACTATATACCGACACCCATTGACCGATGGTCGAAATCCCGACAAGGTCTAAATACCGACACGGACTAAATACCGACATGTAAAATACCGACACGGTCTAAATACCGACATGTAAAATGCCGACAGGTCGAAATACCGACACAAGTTTTTCATGATTTTTTTCATTAAAACCGACTTGTTCATACTTTACCGTCCCAGTGGACCAGGAGGGGGAATATAATAGTGTGCTGAGCGCAGCGAGGCACCGTGCCCGAAGCATGGCGAGCGCAGCGAGCCATGCGAGGGGACGCGGTACACTTTATATGGTGTCCATGTTGATTTATGTCGACATACACACAAAAAAACATAAAAAAATGCATGTCGGTATTTCGACCTGTCGGCATTTTACATGTCGGTATTTAGACCTTGTCGGTATTTTACATGTCTGTATTTAGTCCGTGTCGGTATTTAGACCTTGTCGGGATTTCGACCATCGGTCAATGGGTGTCGGTATATAGACCGTCGGGATTATGATTGGCGGGATTTCATACCGATCCCGCGTACGAGGTTACATCCAGAAAATGTGGAGAAGATGATGTTCATTAAAATGAATTATAATCAATTCCTCCGTGGAGACATTGACCAGCAGCAATTGCCTCTACAAAGTACACAGGGAGCTGAGATGGTGGATTCCAGTGGGGACGAATTGATAATCTGTGAGGAGGGGGATGTACACGGTGATATATCGGAGGATGATGATGAGGTGGACATCTTGCCTCTGTAGAGCCAGTTTGTGCAAGGAGAGATTAATTGCTTCTTTTTTGGTGGGGGTCCAAACCAACCCGTCATTTCAGTCACAGTCGTGTGGCAGACCCTGTCACTGAAATTATGGGTTGGTTAAAGTGTGCATGTCCTGTTTATACAACATAAGGGTGGGTGGGAGGGCCCAAGAACAATTCCATCTTGCACCTCTTTTTTCTTTAATTTTTCTTTGCATCATGTGCTGTTTGGGGACAATTTTTTTGAAGTGCCATCCTGTCTGACACTGCAGTGCCACTCCTAGATGGGCCAGGTGTTTGTGTCGGCCACTAGGGTCGCTTAGCTTACTCACACAGCTACCTCATTGCGCCTCTTTTTTTCTTTGCGTCATGTGCTGTTTGGGGAGTAGTTTTTTGAAGGGCCATCCTGCGTGACACTGCAGTGCCACTCCTAGATGGGCCAGGTGTTTGTGTCGGCCACTTGGGTCGCTGAGCTTAGTCATCCAGCGACCTCGGTGCAAATTTTAGGACTAAAAATAATATTGTGAGGTGTGAGGTGTTCAGAATAGACTGAAAATGAGTGGAAATTATGGTTATTGAGGTTAATAATACTTTGGGATCAAAATGACCCCCAAATTCTATGATTTAAGCTGTTTTTTAGGGTTTTTTGAAAAAAACACCCGAATCCAAAACACACCCGAATCCGACAAAAAAAATTCGGTGAGGTTTTGCCAAAACGCGTTCGAACCCAAAACACGGCCGCGGAACCGAACCCAAAACCAAAAAAAAAACCCGAAAAATTTCCGGCGCTCATCACTAGTTTTTATACTAAACTTGATAACATGAGTCATTTCGTTTTTACAACCCGGGTTGAGAATGTTTCTTTGAGTTTGATATTGCAATATTGAAAGTAATGAGATCTGCACACACGCACCGACCATAGTGTGTGTGTGTGTGTGTGTGTGTGTGTGTGTGTGTGTGTGTGTGTGTGTGTGTGTGTGTGTGTGTGTGTGTGTGTGTGTGTGACCCTTCACCACGTGTTTGCTTGCCAGAAAAAAAAAAAATCACATTTGCTTTCGGTTCCCATTCCTGAAATTTCAATGAAAAAACACTTCTTGGTCATTTGGGTTACATTTTTTTGGACGCGTTAGAATGGGTAAAAGGACTAATGGTATTTTCTGAAACTACAAAGGTGCAAATGTACTACTCCTTGGAGATATATAAACTACCAACCAATCAACTCCTGTAACATGCCAACCAGCCTGTAACATGACAGTAGCTGATTGGCAGGTACTTTATCTCTCTCCAATGGGAGGCAATCTGGAGACCGCCTGTCAGGATCCCAGCAGTCACAATGCCGCCGCCAGAATCCCGACAGGTGGAGAAATGCCGCCGCCGGAATACTGGCAACACAGGCTTGTCTCCCTCTATGGGTGTCCCGGCTTTCTAGCGCTGGCCCAGCTACCGGCATACTGGTGACTGGTATCGCACTGTTGGGATCATGACAGCCGGGATCCTGGCCGCCAGTAAAACATATGTATTCCCTCTACAAGGCTTAGTACATCTGCCCCATAGTCGTTCTAAAAAAACATAAACAAAAAACAAGGTGTGCTATGTGTGGGTAAAGCACAAATAAGATTTTGATGTTGGAATGTAACAAGCAGTAATGTTGAAAAATGGCCTTAGCACAAGGGTGATAAAAACCTCAGCAGCGAAGGGGGTTAGACCTTTTTCAACTAGCCAGTTCTAGACTGTTCCAATTTCTGTTACTTATTAAGTTGCAAATTCTCACCTGCTCCTTCACTTTCTAAAAATGTCTAAATTATTTATATTTTGATAAACAGATAAATCCTGTTAACCTTCAAAATCCACTAATATTACCTGAAAAATACAATACATACATAATATAATAGTCTATAATGGACCACCTTAAAATATTAGTATTTTGCAGTTTACTAATGTGGCAGTTCTGTGGGAGAGATCATTTTGCTCAAGCAATGCCAGCACCACAATGGAATAACAGAAAGTGTAGTGCAGTATCATTAGACTGTTAGCTCAGCAGCACTTGTAAATGGAATCAATAATCCTAGTGATTGTGACAAAGGCATGGAAATGTAAGGTCACGAGAAAGAGAACAAGAAAGTACAGTTTTAAGGTTTACTGTACATGATTAGTTATAGAAGTACAGTCACAACAGCAGGTGAAAAGTATTCCCACAGAGTACAGGAGAACTTTCGCTACTGTAGGAACAGGTAACATATTACAATCAGTGACGTGCGGTGAGGTCATTGGCTGGGGAGGCACTGATATATTTATATATATATATATATATATATATATATATATATATATATATATATAGTGTTTGAAGTGGAAATTTTTAAGTGGGGGTATGCAACAGTTAAGGATGCAAGTATGTGCATGCCGAAGGCGCGCACACTCCAGAAAAGGGGGCGTGGTCACCCAATAGGTGGCGTGTCCAGTGTAGTAGAACCCCTTATACTATCTAGTACTGGTGCCCCTTTTACCTTGTAGCACACGGTACGAGCCGAAATTCACATTGTAGCACACTGAATGAGCCAACATTCACATTGTAGCACACTGAATGAGCCGAAATTCACATTATAGCACACTGAATGAGCCGAAATTCACATTGTAGCACACTGAATGAGCCGAAAGCCACATTGTAGCACACTGAATGAGCCGAAATTCTCATTGTAGCACACTGAATGAGCCGAAATTCACATTGTAGCACACTGAATGAGCCGACATTCACATTGTAGCACACTGAAGTCGAAATTCACACTGTAGCACACTGAATGAGCCAACATTCACATTGTAGCATACTGAATGAGCCGAAATTCACATTATAGCACACTGAATGAGCCGAAATTCACATTGTAGCACACTGAATGAGCCGACATTCACACTGTAGCACACTGAATGAGCCGAAATTCATTGTAGCACACTGAATGAGCCAACATTCACATTGTAGCACACTGAATGAGCCGAAATTCACATTATAGCACACTGAATGAGCCGAAATTCACATTGTAGCACACTGAATGAGCCGAAATTCTCATTGTAGCACACTGAATGAGCCGAAATTCACATTGTAGCACACTGAATGAGCCGACATTCACATTGTAGCACACTGAATGAGTCGAAATTCACACTGTAGCACACTGAATGAGCCGACATTCACATTGTAGCATACTGAATGAGCCGAAATTCACACTGTAGCACACTGAATGAGCTGAAATTCACATTGTAGCACACTGAATGAGCCGAAATTCTCATTGTAGCACACTGAATGAGCCGAAATTCACATTGTAGCACACTGAATGAGCCGACATTCACATTGTAGCACACTGAATGAGTCGAAATTCACATTGTAGCACACTGAATGAGCCGAAATTCACATTATAGCACACTGAATGAGCCGAAATTCACACTGTAGCACACTGAATGAGCCGACATTCACATTGTAGCATACTGAATGAGCCGAAATTCACATTATAGCACACTGAATGAGCCGAAATTCACATTGTAGCACACTGAATGAGCCGACATTCACACTGTAGCACACTGAATGAGCCGAAATTCACATTGTAGCACACTGAATGAGCCGACATTCACATTGTAGCACACTGAATGAGCTGAAATTGTGATAGCAGGGAGAGCCAGAGTGACGACAGGGAGAGCCAGAGTGACGACAGGGAAAGAGAGTGACGACAGTGACAGCAGGGAGAGAGAGTGACAGCAGGGAAAGAGAGAGTGACGATAGTGACAGCAGGGAGAGAGACGACAGTGACAGCAGGGAGAGAGAGAGAGTGACAACAGTGACAGCAGGGAGAGAGAGTGACGACAGGGAGAGAGAGTGTGACAGTAGGGACAGGGACAGTAACGACAGGGAGAGAGGGTGACAGCAGGTGAACATTACCTGACTCATTTGTTGCGGCTGGTGGCAGTGAGTGGCTGGCGGCGGTGGGCGGCTGGCGGCGGTGAGCGGCTGTGCGCTCTACACAGCTGCCGGCCGTTAAGCATGGGCTTCTGTCTGAGAGAGGGCGGAGGAGGAGAGCACCGGGCGCCGCTCAATTCACGCTGGGTCTGTGGCTTCCCGCCGCTGTGCACATTAGCCAGCGTTTGGGCCAGCGGGGGACATGGAACACACTTTAGCTAGTAGGGGGAGGGGGGTACATGGCACACACACATTAGCTAGTAGGGGGAGGGGGGACATGGCACACACACATTAGCTAGAAGGGGGAGGGGGGGACATGGAACACACACATTAGCTAGTAGGGGGAGGGGGGGACATGGCACACACACATTAGCTAGTAGGGGGAGGGGGGGGACATGGAACACACACATTAGCTAGTAGGGGGAGGGGGGACATGGCACACACACATTAGCTAGTAGGGGGAGGGGGGGACATGGAACACACACATTAGCTAGTAGGGGGAGGGGGGGACATGGAACACACTTTACCTAGATTACAGTAGGAAGATCTGCCGTTCCGCTCTCCCCCTCCTCCCTGTACCGCTGCTGGTGCACTCCTGTCTTCCGCTCTCCCCCTCCTCCATGTACCGCTGCTGCTGCACTGTCTTCAGGCTCTGCTTGTGTGTGACAGGCGCCGGACCAGCAGCGGCAGCAACAGCAAGAACAGTACTATGAAGTCAGCCCCGCATGGACTCCTGGGCATCCCGGCGGCGCCGCAGCTGGAGCAGTATGACTGGTCCCGGCGCCGCTTCTCCCGGCCGCGTCTATGTGATTGGACCAGCGGATCCAGCACTGGATCCGCTGTCCAATCACAGGTGCCTCGCTAGCAGGGGCGTGCTTTCCCTGCCAGCGAGGCACTTGTATAAGTGCCGCTTTCCACTGTTTTTGTAAAGGGCTTTTCCAGCCCAGCGCATGGCCCCGCCCCCCGCTTTGTCCCGTTATCACTAGCTATGAGAGGCACTAGCTGTCAGTGCCTCCCAAACATATTAGATGGGCTAAAATTATTATATTAATATAAAGAGGGTACATAGATATGACACAGAATATGTGTCTTATGTATCTTCTTTCTATTATTTTAATCATAATGACAGGGGAGGCACTGCCTCCCCTGCCTCTCCTGACTGCAAGTCCCTGATTACAATGCATAGAGCTCAGTTCATTTTCCAGAAAATGTCAATTTAATTTGGGTGTCCATAAATTTGTCCATTCTTCTTAGGTACAATGATCGGCCAAAACATCCAAACTATGGTCAGGTATAGTGAATAACGTAGATTTTCACATTACAGTGGCACCTGTTAAGCCTCTTGGCAAGTGGCTCATATTAAGACAACAATAGCAATGGTATATAACACGATTACTAGAGCTGCTACAACAACATGCAGTTTAAGGGATAGAGCAAAGATGCTGCACATACCAGCTTCTTCTATAAGGTTTACTGTGTGTGAGTCCTCAATCAGTGCACTAGACAGAGAGTAGCTACCAGGAAGAAGAGACAGGAGCCTTACCATGAGGTGGGAGAATGTGTGCTTAGAATGTGCATTACTGGTTCTATTACAGTATATTTGTGTATTTATTTATTTATTTATTACGGTATTTTTATCCTTTTCCTGACCACTTATCTTATTTATATAATTTAAATATGATTGTTACAGCCTATACCATAGAACATCTATAGCGTTAAATGTTAATACTGTATTCCATAAAATATCCAGTGTAATAAAAGACCAATTACATTACATTTCAGGGTCATTACTAGGTTCTTCTTCCGCTCCCCCAGACTCCTGAACTTGCTCCAATGTTCCTCAGAGTGAGAGATTGTGGGTTGCATTTGGAATCCCCCCTCTATAAAGCCTGCATTTGCCACTGGTATGAGATATATTAAGCAACAAGTGAGCACTCAGTTCTTGAAGTTGATGTGTTGAAAACAGGAAAAAATGGGCAAACATAAGGATCTAAGTAACAAGGGCCGAATTGCTTGATGACTGGGTCAGAGCACCTTCAAAATGCCAGGTCTTGCGGGGTGTTACCAGGAAGGACAACTGGTGGACCAGTAGCAGGGTCATGGAACAAGGCTCATTGATGCTCACTGATGCATGTATGGAGTGAAGATTAACCCATCTGGTCCTATCACACAGTTCAACTACTGAAGCACAAATTGCTGAAAAAGTTACTGCTGGCTATGATAGAAAGGTGTGAGAACACACCAGTGACGTGCGGTGGGGTGAGGCAGAGCCTTTCCTGTCATACTTACGTTTAAACCAGAGTTTTGACTGAATAAAATATATTAAAAATACTGATAATTTGTTTGAAATATCTTCTTTGCATTATTGTAATAATTTTTATAGCCCAAACTCTGGAGTAAAAAGTCTATGGCAGGTGAGGCAGTGCCTCACCTGTGTATCCTTTCCACACATCTCTAATCAAAACTCACCAGATTTCCAGGAGTTTATAATGCTGCACCTGTGTATAATGCCCAGATGTACCCTTCGGCTCATATATCGCATGTAATTCTGGCTCTGGGGTTAGCTAGTGCCTCCTGAGCCATTTAGCTCACCGCACGTCCCTGGAACACACAGTGCTTTGCAGTTTGCTGCATATGGAGCTGCATCGTTGCAGACCGGTCAGAGTGCCCATGCTGAATCCTGTCCACCTCCGAAAACACCTACAATAAGCATGTGAGCATCAGAATTGAGCCATGAAGAAATTAAAGATGGGGGTCTGGTCTAATGAATCACGTTTCCTTTTACATCATCTGGATGACCATATGTATTGTTTACCCGGGAAAGTGATGGGACCAGTATGCGCTATGTGAAGAAGTGAAGCCGGCAGTTGCAGTGTGATGCTCTGGGCAATTTTCTGCTACTTGACATGTACCATCTACCTAAACACTGTTATAGACCAAGTGCACACCTTCATGGCAATGGTATTCCTTGATGGCAGTGGCCTCTTTCAGCAGGATGTATCCTGCCAAGCTGCAATAATTGTTTAGGAGATTGTTTACAAGCATCTGAAGGACAGAATGTCTGAACATTAAGCAGGTGATTGTGGGGACTGGGGCAGAACCTACCTTAGCTTAACTGTGGATCAGGAGTACAGGTGTCTGGGACTTGGCAGCTCCAGCCCTATTTTCCATCTAGAAGGGTAATCATATGGCACAAGAGTGCAAGTAGCCCTTATGGAAAAGATAGGGATGTCACCAGTGCGCAGAGGCTGCTAATGTGATAGAGGTGTTAAAAAGTGTCACCTTACACTTCAATACAGACAAACAAAGTAACACCCACAATACAAAAGCGCACAAATCAGGTATAAATAAATTTCCAAACTCAATTGAAGTATGGAATCCTTCAGTGCAGGAATTCCTAAGAGGATATTGTTCCATATATGGTATTTGACTCAAAATCTTATATAGTGTCACAAAGAAAATAAAAGTGCATAAGTATGTTACTGTAAAAACTTAATAAAATGCTATCATTCAGATGTGTGAAGACTCCTACCAAATGCTGTGGTCTACACATTCAGGGTAGACATAAGCGCATATAGGAGAAGGCCCTGTCCATCAGAAATACAGCTTTCCCATCATACAACTCCACTCCCTTGCTTCAGTATCTGTTACCTGTCTATAACAGCTGCCAGAAAGATGGTGTATAGTCTTATATCTAATATATATATATATATATATATATATATATAATTTATCTGTTCTGTACTATGCAGCCACTTAAGAAATATAGACTGTATATTGTACTGCAGATAAAGTATCACCACTTATTTCTGTAGACTGTTCAAGGATGTTGGATCTGCTATTGTAGGGTATTTCCTGTAGCTTATATGGACTATACAGTGAACTTCACTGTCAGGTGCCAAATTGAAAGTAGGTGTTTCCGTTAGACTAGACATTTAATAATGCCTTTTAGGCAATCTGGGAGATGTATCAAACATTTGAGAGAGATAAAGTAGAGACATTTCTTATAGCAGCCAATGCAGCTTTTACCATTTCATAAATTGTACTAGGTAACTGGCAGAATCTGATTGTTTGCTATGGCAAACTTCTCCACTTTTTCTTTCTCAAATATCTGATATATCTCTAATGAGTTTGGAAAAAAACAAACCTGGAGAATGAACCTGCTGAAAGAGAGACTTGGAATGATTTTAAGCAAGTTTTAAATAATTTCTGGGAACCTTAAAAGATCATGACTACCAACAAATACTGGAAGCATGCTAAAAAATTGTTGTGAACCAGAACTAACACAAATTACGGATAGCATCAGACCATGTCAAACAATTGTCAACTAGTGTAAGACCTTATCTTAAACAAGACACTGCAAGAACTATAATCCATGCACTCATCATCTCCCACATTGATTATTGCAATAGTCTCCTTACTGTTCTTGATAAAAAAACATTCTCACCTCTACTATCCGTGTTGAATGCAGCTGCGAGGCTGATCCTTCTCACTCGACATTCATCATCTGCTGATCCGCTCTGGCTGGCTGTTTTCTACTGTATTCAATATAAAACACTTTTACTTACATATAAGGCTATTAACCAAACTACACCAACATACATCTCTTTGTTATCTCAAAATATATCCCAACTTGACCTCTCCGCTCTGTACAAGATCTGTGTCTCTCCTCCACACGCATTACTTGCTCCCAATCACAATGAAATTTTTCAGGCTGCACCCACTGTGTGGAATGCCCTCCCACTCTCCTCTAGTCTCCAAAACTTCAAGAGTTCCCTGAAAACTCACCTCATCAGGCAAGCTTATCAAAATCTGGACACACCCACATAACCTTCATAAACTCTCTTATTCAATTACACCCCCACTGTACAGTCCACACATCCTCACCATACAGTATTTTCTTTTTCTTCAATTTGACATCATCCTGACCTCTGTTCAACATTGCTGTGTGACTATATCATACAGCTCACCAAGATCCTCTGAAATATGGCTGGACCATTATTTAATAAATAGCACCTACTGTATCCTTGTGTATCAATGCCTATTTCCCTATAGATTGTAAGCCTGCGAGCAGGGCCTTCCTACCTCTATGTCTGTTTGTTATTACTAGTGATGTGCACTGGACATTTTTCGGGTTTTGTGTTTTGGTTTTGGATTCGGTTCCGCGGCCGTGTTTTGGATTCGGACGCGTTTTGGCAAAACCTCCCTGAAATTTTTTTGTCGGATTCAGGTGTGTTTTGGATTCGGTTTTTTTTTTACAAAAAACCCTCAAAAACAGCTTAAATCATAGAATTTGGGGGTCATTTTGATCCCATAGTATTATTAACCTCAATAACCATAATTTCCACTCATTTTAAGTCTATTCTGAACACCTCACACCTCACAATATTATTTTTAGTCCTAAAATTTGCACCGAGGTCGCTGGATGGCTAAGCTTAGCGACCCAAGTGGCCGACACAAACACCTGGCCCATCTAGGAGTGGCACTGCAGTGTCAGGCAGGATGGCACTTCAAAAAATTGTCCCCAAACAGCACATGATGCAAAGAAAAAAAAAAAGCGCACCAAGGTCGCTGGATGGCTAAGCTAAGCGACCCAAGTGGCCGACACAAACACCTGGCCCATCTAGGAGTGGCACTGCAGTGTCAGGCAGGATGGCACTTCAAAAAAATTGTCCCCAAACAGCACATGATGCAAAGAAAAAAGAGGCGCACCAAGGTCGCTGTGTGACTAAACTAAGCGACCCAAGTGGCCGACACAAACACCTGGACCATCTAGGAGTGGCACTGCAGTGTCAGGCAGAATGGCACTTCAAAAAATTGTCCCCAAACAGCACATGATGCAAAGAAGAAAAGAGGCGCATCAAGGTCGCTGGATGTCCACCTCATCATCATCCTCCGATTCCTCACCCCTTTCACTGTGTACATCCCCCTCCTCACAGATTATTAATTCGTCCCCACTGGAATCCACCATCTCAGGTCCCTGTGTACTTTCTGGAGGCAATTGCTGCTGGTGAATGTCTCCACGGAGGAATTGATTATAATTCATTTTGATGAACATCATCTTCTCCACATTTTCTGGAAGTAACCTCGTACGCCGATTGCTGACAAGGTGAGCGGCTGCACTAAACACTCTTTCGGAGTACACACTGGAGGGAGGGCAATTTAGGTAGAATAAAGCCAGTTTGTGCAAGGGTCTCCAAATTGCCTCTTTTTCCTGCCAGTATACGTACGGACTGTCTGACGTGCCTACTTGGATGCGGTCACTCATATAATCCTCCACCATTCTTTCAATGGTGAGAGAATCATATGCAGTGACAGTAGACGACATGTCAGTAATCGTTGGCAGGTCCTTCAGTCCGGACCAGATGTCAGCACTCGCTCCAGACTGCCCTGCATCACCGCCAGCGGGTGGGCTCGGAATTCTTAGCTTTTTCCTCGCACCCCCAGTTGCAGGAGAATGTGAAGGAGGAGATGTTGACGGGTCACGTTCCGCTTGACTTGACAATTTTCTCACCAGCAGGTCTTTGAACCTCTGCAGACTTGTGTCTGCCGGAAAGAGAGATACAACGTAGGTTTTAAATCTTGGATCGAGCACGGTGGCCAAAATGTAGTGCTCTGATTTCAACAGATTGACCACCCGTGAATCCTGGTTAAGCGAATTAAGGGCTCCATCCACAAGTCCCACATGCCTAGCGGAATCGCTCTGTTTTAGCTCCTCCTTCAATGTCTCCAGCTTCTTCTGCAAAAGCCTGATGAGGGGAATGACCTGACTCAGGCTGGCAGTGTCTGAACTGACTTCACGTGTGGCAAGTTCAAAGGGTTGCAGAACCTTGCAGAACGTTGAAATCATTCTCCACTGCGCTTGAGTCAGGTGCATTCCCCCTCCTTTGCCTATATCGTGGGCAGATGTATAGGCTTGAATGGCCTTTTGCTGCTCCTCCATCCTCTGAAGCATATAGAGGGTTGAATTCCACCTCATTACCACCTCTTGCTTCAGATGATGGCAGGGCAGGTTCAGGAATGTTTGGTGGTGCTCCAGTTTTTGGCACGCGGAGGCTGAATGCCGAAAGTGGCCCGCAATTCTTCGGGCCACCGACAGCATCTCTTGCACGCCCCTGTCGTTTTTTAAATAATTCTGCACCACCAAATTCAATGTATGTGCAAAACATGGGACGTGCTGGAATTTGCCCAGATGTAATGCACGCACAATATTGCTGGCGTTGTCCGATGTCACAAATCCCCAGGAGAGTCCAATTGGGGTAAGCCATTCTGCGATGATCTTCCTCAGTTTCCGTAAGAGGTTGTCAGCTGTGTGCCTCTTCTGGAAAGCGGTGATACAAAGCGTAGCCTGCCTAGGAACGAGTTGGCGTTTGCGAGATGCTGCTACTGGTGCCGCCACTGCTGTTCTTGCTGCGGGAGGCAATACATCTACCGAATGGGCTGTCACAGTCATATAGTCCTGAGTCTGCTCTGCTCCACTTGTCCACATGTCCGTGGTTAAGTGGACATTGGGTACAACTGCATTTTTTAGGACACTGGTGACTCTTTTTCTGAGGTCTGTGTACATTTTCGGTATCGCCTGCCTAGAGAAATGGAACCTAGATGGTATTTGGTACCGGGGACACAGTACCTCAATCAAGTCTCTAGTTGCCTCTGAATTAACGGTGGATACCGGAACCACGTTTCTCACTGCCCAGGGTGCCAAGGCCTGAGTTATCTGCTTTGCAGCAGGATGACTGCTGTGATATTTCATCTTCCTCGCAAAGGACTGTTGGACAGTCAGTTGCTTACTGGAAGTAGTACAAGTGGTCTTCCGACTTCCCCTCTGGGATGACGATCGACTCCCAGCAGCAACAACAGCAGCGCCAGCAGCAGTAGGCGTTACACTCAAGAATGCATCGGAGGAATCCCAGGCAGGAGAGGACTCGTCAGACTTGACAGTGACATGGCCTGCAGGACTACTGGCTTTCCTGGGTAAGGAGGAAATTGACACTGAGGGAGTTGGTGGTGTGGTATGCAGGAGCTTGGTTACAAGAGGAAGGGATTAGTTGTCAGTGGACTCCTTCCGCTGTCACCAAAAGTTTTTGAACTTGTCACTGACTTATGATGAATGCGGTCCAGGTGACGTATAAGGGAGGATGTTCCTAGGTGGTTAACGTCCTTACCCCTACTTATTACAGCTTGACAAAGGCAACACACGGCTTGACACCTGTTGTCCGCATTTGTGTTGAAATAATTCCACGCCGAAGAGCTGATTTTTTTTGTATTTTGACCAGGCATGTCAATGGCCATATTCGTCCCACGGACAACAGGTGTCTCCCTGGGTGCCTGACTTAAACAAACCACCTCACCATCAGAATCCTCCTTGTCAATTTCCTCCCCAGCGCCAGCAACACCCATATCCTCATCCTGGTGTACTTCAACAGTGACATCTTCAATTTGATTATCAGGAATTGGACTGCAGGTGCTCCTTCCAGCACTTGCAGGGAGCGTGCAAATGGTGGAAGGCGCAAGCTCTTCCCGTCCAGTGTTGGGAAGGTCAGACATCGCAACCGACACAATTGGACTCTCCTTGGGGATTTGTGATTTAGAAGAATGCACAGTTCTTTGCTGTGCTTTTGCCAGCTTAAGTCTTTTCATTTTTCTAGCGAGAGGATGAGTGCTTCCATCCTCATGTGATCTGAACCACTAGCCATGAACATAGGCCAGGGCCTCAACCGTTCCTTGCCACTCCGTGTCGTAAATGGCATATTGGCAAGTTTACGCTTCTCATCAGACGCTTTCAATTTGGATTTTTGGGTCATTTTACGGAACTTTTTGTTTTTTGGATTTTACATGCTCTCTACTATGACATTGGGCATCGGCCTTGGCAGACGACGTTGATGGCATTTTATCGTCTCGGCCATGACTAGTGGCAGCAGCTTCAGCACGAGGTGGAAGTGGATCTTGATCTTTCCCTATTTTAACCTCCACATTTTTGTTCTCCATTTTTTAATGTGTGGAATTATATGCCAGTATCAATAGCAATGGCCTACTACTATATATACTGCGCACAACTGAAATGCACCGCAGGTATGGATGGATAGTATACTTGACGACACAGAGGTAGGTACAGCAGTGGCCTACTGTACCGTACTGCTATATATTATATACTGGTGGTCAGCAAACTGTGCAAAACTGAAATGCATCGCAGGTATGGATGGATAGTATACTTGACGACACAGAGGTAGGTACAGCAGTGGCCTACTGTACCGTACTGCTATATATTATATACTGGTGGTCAGCAAACTGTGCAAAACTGAAATGCACCGCAGGTATGGATGGATAGTATACTTGACAACACAGAGGTAGGTACAGCAGTGGCGTACTGTACCGTACTGCTATATATTATATACTGGTGGTCAGCAAACTGTGCAAAACTGAAATGCACCACAGGTATGGATGGATAGTATACTTGACGACACAGAGGTAGGTACAGCAGTGGCTTACTGTACCATACTGCTATATATTATATACTGGTGGTCAGCAAACTGTGCAAAACTGAAATGCACCACAGGTATGGATGGATAGTATACTTGACGACACAGAGGTAGGTACAGCAGCGGCCTACTGTACCGTACTGCTATATATTATATACTGGTGGTCAGCAAACTGTGCAAAACTGAAATGCACCACAGGTATGGATGGATAGTATACTTGACGACACAGAGGTAGGTACAGCAGTGGCCTACTGTACCGTACTGCTATATATTATATACTGGTGGTCAGCAAACTGTGCAAAACTGAAATGCACCACAGGTATGGATGGATAGTATACTTGACGACACAGAGGTAGGTACAGCAGTGGCCTACTGTACCGTACTGCTATATATTATATACTGGTGGTCAGCAAACTGTGCAAAAATGAAATGCACCACAGGTATGGATGGATAGTATACTTGACGACACAGAGGTAGGTACAGCAGTGGCCTACTGTACCGTACTGCTAATTATTATATACTGGTGGTCAGCAAACTGTGCAAAAATGAAATGCACCACAGGTATGGATGGATAGTATACTTGACGACACAGAGGTAGGTACAGCAGTGGCCTACTGTACTGTACTGCTATATATTATATACTGGTGGTCAGCAAACTGTGCAAAAATGAAATGCACCACAGGTATGGATGGATAGTATACTTGACGACACAGAGGTAGGTACAGCAGTGGCCTACTGTACCGTAATGCTATATGTTATATACTGGTGGTCAGCAAACTGTGCAAAAATGAAATGCACAACAGGTATGGATGGATAGTATACTTGACGACACAGAGGTAGGTACAGCAGTGGCCTACTGTACCGTAATGCTATATATTATATACTGGTGGTCAGCAAACTGTACAAAACTGAAATGCACCACAGGTATGGATGGATAGTATACTTGACGACACAGAGGTAGGTACAGCAGTGGCCTACTGTACCGTAATGCTATATATTATATACTGGTGGTCAGCAAAATTATGCACTGTACTCCTACTATATACTGTCTACAATGCAGCACAGATATGGAGTGTTTTTCAGGCAGACAACGTATACTGGTGCTCACTGGTCAGCAAAACTCTGCACTGTACTACTCCTCCTATATAATATTATACTGGTGGTCCCCAGTCCCCACAATAAAGCAGCACACTGAGCACAGATATGGAGTGTTTTTCAGGCAGACAACGTATACTGGTGGTCACTGTCAGCAAAACTCTGCACTGTACTCCTGCTATATAAGACAGCTGCTCCCCAGTTCCCACAATTAAGCAGTGCGAGCACAGATATATGCAGCACACTGAGCACAGATAAGGAGCGTTTTTTTCAGGCAGAGAACGGATAAAACTGGTGGTCACTGATCAGCAAAACTCTGCACTGTACTCCTCCTATATTATACAGCTGCTCCCCAGTCCTCCCCACAATTAAGCAATAAAGCACAATCAATCAAGTTCAACAATAAATGGAGAGGACGCCAGCCACGTCCTCTCCCTAACATTTCCAATGCACGAGTGAAAATGGCGGCGACGCGCGGCTGCTTATATAGAATCCGAATCTTGCGAGAATCCGACAGCGGGATGATGACGTTCGGGCGCGCTCGGGTTAACCGAGCCATACGGGAGAGTCCGAGTATGCCTCGGACCCGTGTAAAATGGGTGAAGTTCGGGGGGGTTCGGTTTCCGAGGAACTGAACCCGCTCATCACTAGTTATTACCCAGTTTTGTTCTGTTACTGTTGTTCCAATTGTAAAGCGCAACGGAATATGCTGTGCTATATAAGAAACTGTTAATAAATAAAAATAAATAATTGTCAAAAGGTCCTAATGTACATATCAGGGCTGCAATTATAACAGGTTCTAGATTTATTTTATGGACATAACACAACCAGCATAAAAGGAGAGTAAATAAATAATAGCTCACCAACTTGAAGTGCTGGAATATGTTTGGCAATGATGTAACAGATTCAGTCAATCAGCAGAGGATAGTGGCAGGGAAATTAAGCAATCCATAAAACATGCAGAGGGGAGTGGCAGTAGACAAAGAGATCCAGATAACATGAAGAGGTCTGTGATAGAAGATGAAGCAAACTGTCTAACTTGCAGTGATGAGTGATGATAAACAGGTAAATCCGGTAATCACGCTGAGGCCTGTGATGAGATATGAGGCAAATTGTTTCATTTGCAGAGATAAATGATGACAGAGAAGAAAATCTAGTGATCTTGCAGAGCTCTGTAATAGGAGATGTACCAAGCTGTTTCACTTGCAGATATGAGTAGTACAGTAGTAGACAATACAATCCAGTAACCTTGCAGAGGTCTGTGGTTGACTGCAAAGTAAACCATGAAATTGACAAGGTACTGAGATATGCTGATAACAAGAACATTTGAGACATTTGACAAGGGAAGTCACACTATCACCAGCACTGGGGAAACAGTGAGACCAGGCTATAAAGGAGCTTGATTGCCTCACTCGGCCCACTCCTATGACAGAAGCTCTTAGTAACCATCGCAGTAAGATGCATTGCACAAAATGATAGGCACGGCACAAAGGGCTGCACAGTACAGATGGAGCCAAGGTTATCTTGGCTGTTTCTCCACCTAAACGGAGGTTTAGTCGCACCTAGGCGATAGTTAAGGTTGCTGAGTTTAATCACGGATAGGTGCGTTGAGGCACGACTACATACTCAGCATGCAATACACATCTCCACCACTGGGTGGTTAATGCTCCACTAATCCAGTACTTTAGAGCGAATAGCGATGGAATGATCTACAGTACAAGCTCTGGCAAATGATCAGTGACGACTGTAATGTTAATGTACACACAGACCAATGGTCAGACAGAGAGAGTCAATTAAAAATATATATATATATTGTTTATACAGACGCAAACGAATGTATTAAAACAATTGCTGTGTTACTGAATGTGAGCATGCAATACAATAAGTACTGTACAAAGAAACAGATTTTGATGGAAGATACTGTAAGAAGAACCACTTGGACCATCTAGTCTTCAGTTAAACAGACAAAAGACTTTGGACAAGGTTATTCTAAATTGCATTTGGAATTTAATGCGTACAGTAGAGATCTGTCAACATTGTACTGTACTGTATTTACAGTACTGTACAGTATCTACTTTATCCTGCCATGTACAGTATGGCACGGCTTGAAATCTCAGACTATAAGAGGATTTACAGTAGCCATGCTTTGTGATTTTTCTTAAGTTACTTCTATAATATGGTACTTTATACATACAGTATTCTACTGTATTATGGCAAACAAAATTGTTGGGTGTACAGTATGCTGGTCTATTAATATACTGTACAGTAAGTCAGTTTGCAAAGAAACACTGTTCACTACTATACATCAGGGATGGGAAACCTTCAGTCCTCCAGCTGTTGTTGAACTAAACATCCCAGCATGCCCTGCAACAGTTTTAGCATGGTCAAATAGCAAAACAAGCAAGGCATGCTGGTACTGTATGTGTAGTTCGTCAACAACAGCTGGAGGACCAAAGGTTCAGTGCACAGTGTGAAGTAAAAAAATTTAAATAAATGGATCAGTAAAGAAAATGCTCCATATACAGTACTGTACAGGACTGTACAGTATTTTCCACAGGAAATGTGTATTAGAGGTACTGTATACTGTATACACTAAATTATTTTTTTTATTACAAACACACAAATGCATCCCAGATGCAAATCTGCTGTACTGTACAGTACAGCAGACCGCTTATGGTGATAGGACTCACTTACTGTATCCCCACCCATAGTCGTAGTGTATTTTAGACTGCATAATGAGACGCTCCTGCAGAATTGCCCTGATTTATTTAAAACATGTGTGCATACAGTATTTCTATTGAATGTAAAGTAACAGTACAGTACAGTATATTACAATAGAAAAAAAAGTAAAGTGTCAGAGGAATGAAAAGCATGCGCACGCCTCATGTCAGAGGCAGATACACAAGCTCATGTCTAATGTACAGTAAGCAGTGATCCCTTGCCATTGGTTTTAGATTATGCCCTAATGGCTAGGGTATTGTGATACTCCTTCAGCTTTGCCCTGTAGCCATCACTCACTCCATGTCTGAGGGCTGCCATGGGGTGAGGTGTCACGGGCGGCAGCCATTTTGTCAACTTGCTATGTGATTGAGTCTGGTGTATCGTAATTTGTATACAGCTCACTTATCCTTATCGACCCTGTGTATTTTAGCTAGGGTATTGTGACGCTCCTTCAGCTTTGCCCTGTAGCCTACAAAACCTGTGCCGTCGCTCGCTCCATATCTGAGGGCTGCCACGGGGCAAGGGGTCACGAGCGGCAGCCATTTTGTCAACTTGCTACGCGCTCGAGTCTGGTGTATCGTTCGTAATGTGCATAGAGCTCGCTTATCCCTATCGCCCCTGTGTATTTTAGCTAGGGTATTGTGACACTCCTTCAGCATTGCCCTGTAACTTGCAAAACCTATGCAGTCACTGGCTCAATAGCTGAGGGCTTCCACGAGGCAAGGGGTCATGGGTGGTAGCCATTTCAATCGAGTCTGACCTGCTACAGAATTGTATGTGTACCGTACGGTGCATAGAACCTTATCCGCATAGCCGCTGTGTATTTTACAGTAGATATGCTCCTGCAGCTTTGCCCTGCTTTATGTAAAACTTGTGTGCACACTTCTATTGAATGTGAAAGTAAAGTACAGTATAATAGATAAAAAAATAAAAAAATTAATAACGTGTCAGGAAAAAATTAACATGCATTCGTACTTTGGGAATCGAACCCGAGACTCTAAGCATGGGGAGCGGCACACTTCACCACTCAGGCATGTCGAAAAATGACAGCTGCATAAGCCTGTTGGTTTTGATTATGCCGTACTGGCTACAGGATTTGGACGCTAACATATCCCTAACATCAATAGACCACGCTGTACCTGTAACACGTTCGTTTGCATCTGTATACACTAGTGGTTTTATTTGTTGATTTGTCTGGATGCTCACATATTCCTAACGTCAATGGACAATACTGTGGCTTTATCACGTTCGTTTGCATCTGTATATACTGTACTACTGTACACTGTAATATACTGTAGGACATACTGTAGCATACTGTAGCGTAATGAGACCCACCACATGACAACAAACAAAACAGGCCCCACAAACACGTCGGCCTAACAGGAATCTTCCTGGTGAGCCCTATGGCCATTCCGCCCCTGGTACCAAATGTAGCTTTGAAGAGATAAGAAAAAGTAATAAGATTTGTAAAACTAGAGACATGGACAAAATTGTTGGTTCCCATTGAAACAATGCTTTATTCCTCTGGAAAAGTGATTGAGTTAAAAGCAATTGTTTCATGTATACCTGCAAGTCTTTGTTACAGTATGTCATTGAATAAAGTAAAGAAACTGTGAAAAGAGATATTGGGGGTAATTCTGAGTTGATCGCAGCAGGAATTTTGTTAGCAGTTGGGCAAAACCATGTGCACTGCAGGGGATGCAGATATAACATGTGCAGAGAGAGTTAGATTTGGGTGGGTTATTTTGTGTCTGTGCAGGGTAAATACTGGCTGCTTTATTTTTACACTGCAATTTAGATTGCAGATTGAACACACCACACCCAAATCTAACTCTCTCGGCACATGTTATATCTGCCTCCCCTGCAGTGCACATGGGGGGTAATTCCAAGTTGATCGCAGCAGGAATTTTGTTAGCAGTTGGGCAAAACCATGTGCACTGCAGGGGAGGCAGATTTAACATGTGCAGAGAGAGTTAGATTTGGGTGTGGTGTGTTCAATCTGCAATCTAATTTGCAGTGTAAAAATAAAGCAGCCAGTATTTACACTGCACAGAAACAAAATAACCCACCCAAATCTCTCTCTCTGCAAATGTTATATCTGCCCCCCCCTGCAGTGCACATGGTTTTACCCAACTGCTAAAACATTTCCTGCTGCGATCAACTTGGAATTACCCCCATGGTTTTGCCCAACTGCTAACAAAGTTCCTGCTGCGATCAACTCAGAATTACCCCCATTATTATTTATTATTATAAATTATTGCTAATTTTTCAAAGATTTTCTAAAATGGCTGGTACAGATTTCTTGCTACCCGTTAGAAAAGATCATAAATAATTAGATAATAGTGATATTTCATAGTAATTGCTTTCATGAATTAGCATCACACATCTTCAATCTTCTAATCAGTCATTCAGTCTATTAAAATAGAGAAAAGTAACCACGTATCATTCTGTGCACAACACTGATCATGGAACAAAGAAACCAAAAGAGAATTATCTGAAGAGATCAGAAAGAAAATTATAGACAACATAATAAAGGTAAGGATTGTAAGACCATCTTTCAAGCAGCTTGATGTTCCTGTAACTAAAACTGCAAATTTTATTAAGACGTTTAAAGTCTATGGGACTATAGCCAACCTCTCAGGACATAGCTGCAAGAGGACAGCTGATTAAACAGAAGTATAGAGATAATGGTAAAAAAAAAAAAAGAGCTAAGAAAAGAGATACAAGCTGAACTCCAAAGTCAAGGTATGTGAGTGTCCGATTGCACCATCTGGGGCTTTTCGAAAGACAGTGGGTTTCATGTACAGAGACCCAGAAGAACTCTACTTTTGAAAAAAAAATAATGAAAATGTGAGGCTGTAATGTGCTAAAGTGTACTTTAAAAATCCACAATGTTTCTGGGTAAAAGTTATTTGGAGAGATAAGTCAAAACTAAAGCGTTTTTGCAAGTAACTTCCGCTGTATGTTCCAAGATGACAAAAAAAAAAAAAAGCTTTAAATGAAAAGAACACCATACCTGTTGTGAAACATGGATGAGGCTTTGTTATGTTTTGTGGCTGCTTTGTTGTGTTTGGCATAGGGTGCCTAGAATCTGTACAGGGCACAATGTAATCTGAAGACTATCAAGGCATTCTGGAGCTAAACATACTACTACTGTATGTCTGTAACAGATCATGGGTCCTTCTACAGGATACTGTCCCAAAACACACAGCTGAAAGCGCCCAATAATGATAAGAACTGAAACTAGGACTTTTCTGAAGTTACTTCTATGAACCCTGATCTGAATCCTATCTATTGACAGAGCTGAAACATGCAGGACGGGATGTACTAAGCATCGCATCCACAATGCGGTACATCCTGCCACTTATCGGGTACATTGTGATAGAAGGACTTCCAGGTTTAGGACCCGAGAGTCCTTCTGCACATGGGCATAGTGAAGGGTGGGCTGCAGCAGGTGCTGGGAGGGACCTGATTGGATCCCTCTCAGGGGAATTGTGAAAATAAGTAAATAGGCTTCTACTGGTCAACACCACATAAAGATAGCTTGCTCCACCGGCTCCAAGCTCTGGAATATATTGCAATCCAGAGCTTGGTACATATGGGAAATGTGCCCAAGTTCTAAAAATTGCTTTTTTTAATTTTTGGTTGCATTTTCCCTCTAGTACATCCCACCTGCAGTCTAGAGAAGGAACCCATGAAACCTGAGACAGCTGGAGCCACTTGCTAAGGAAGAGATTGCCAAACTACCTATTGATGCGTGCAGAAGTTTTATTGAAAGCTACAGAAATCGCTTGATTGCAATGATTGCCTCTAAAGGTCATGCACCAAATGCAAAGTCTGATTTCTTTGACATATGAAACAATGATGGATGCCAATTTCTTTTGTCATTTTCAACTAATATTTTATTATATTATATTTGACCTTTTGACTTGGGTTACCCTGGTTGTGGCTTAGTGTAAAAGGGTTTAAAAAATTCCTCCCGGGTCCAGTGAACCTGAAATCCAACCTGAGTAGCTTGCACGGTTGGTCCCTTCAAGGACTTGAGGTAAGGGGCAGTGTAAATGGGTAACCCAGGTCGTCCAACCCGTTTCTCGTTTACAGCATGGGGAGATCCAGATTTCTTGGTGCCTGGAGATGATGTAATCTCCAAGCCCCGGCAGTGACCCCGTGTGCAGTATAAAAGGTGCTGACCTGGAAATAACCCGGATCAGCATCGTGGTGTGAAATGGGTCTGTCCCTGATCTGACTCTGTTTGGAACCGTGTTTCAAATCCTGGGTCCGACCCGGGACTGTGTTGTAAAAGGGATATAAGTTATTTCAGTGGAAATCATGGGATCTTCTTTTTTCATGGAAGGGTACCAACAAATTTGTCCACGTCTGTAAGTAAAATTGTAAAAATTGTTACTCTTTTTGTACATCAGAATATTTTTTAACTTTTGGTAGGAAAATGAATGTGAATTGGCTATTTTCCCATATCTTTAAATCAATTTTGTGAAAAATTATTTCAACTTAAGAAAGAAATCAAAGTTATTTTTTAAATTAGGACATCAAGAACCTTTACAATCATACAGAGAATTGGAGGAAATTTTTTAGAGAATCCCATTTTGCAATCCTATGTAACTGGACCTAAGACCAGCCAGTCTGTGGGTCCCCACCTCTGTGTTACAGCCACATTTGCACTTTATATTTCTTGTTATCACTACGACTTCTTTACGAAGGATTAGCATTTCGGAGCGTCTTGAACCCCCGCAGCCTACAAGTGTAAGAAGTCACAGATGAGCAAGTAGAAGCTACAGTACTTTCCGAACGGATACAGAATCACTGAATAACATTTCTCTCAGCCTCACATTAATTGCTGTGTTAGTGCATTTCAAGCTTGTCGTATCCAAACTAGACATTTGAAACGACTATTTCAACAGTCAGAGGCATTGTAAACTACATATTATATTTAGTAAAAATACTATATGTTAAAAGAATATGTATCTGATCTGTCTATTTTCACTATGAAAATGATTCCTTCTTGCAGAAAGTCGAATACTTCCATATGACCTGTGACAGGTTTATATACAAATGATAATCTCTATATCATCTGAGCAATCTTTACAGTTCTCTCTCTTATATGTAGTCTAGTGGGTTGTGATTGTAGCTGAAGGTTATTATCTGCCAACGACCATGAATGCAAAGCAAAGAAAACTGTTTTCCAGAGGATTCTCATTTTTCTTCTTCACACCAGTACGCACATGTACAGTATGTGTGTGTGTGTGTGTGTGTGTGTGTGTGTGTGTGTGTGTCTGTGTGTATGTATATATATATATATATATATATATAAAAAACCAAAACTATTTTTCTCCTGAGCCAGCAAAATTCTTCAAGAGGTAAAGCGTAAACCTATTTGTAATACTGAACAAGAGCTTTCCTCTCCCTCTCAACTCATTGTAAATAAAGAAATCAATAGCTGTTCCACATTCTATTTCCAAAAGCTTTTCATTTTTTTCTTTCTTCTTCTTCTTCTTCTTCTTCTTCTTCTGAAACAGCATTTGGCAGTTAGTAAGTAAGTCTGCTTTGAGCGCTGGATACTGTGTGGAGTATAGCAGGTTGCATATTCTTCTTTGTGCAACACTGTGATTGGTGGATTGCTGAACAATTAGTATTTTCCCTGCCTCACAGTACAGGAGGTTCATGCCACTGATCAACACTTCTTTCTGAAGTTAGCCACAAAGATTTCAGAAAATTAATATATGCAGCAATACATAGTAAACATTGGAAAGATTACATATTGCTCAGATATGTATAATGTTCTTTAAAGCAAAAAGGGTATATTTATCAAATCTTGGCGATAGATAAAGTGGAGAGAGACAGCCTACAGTACCTACCAATCAGCTCCTAACCATCATTTTTCAAACACAGCCTGTAACATGGCTTTTAGAGCTCATTGGTTGTTACTTTATCTCTGTGGCTTTTAGAGCTGATTGGTTGTTACTTTATCTCTGTTTTGATACATCTCTCATAGCAATAGAGAATATTTTCTATTAACAAAGCATATACACACAAAACAATTATCTATGCACTTTTACAAAGTGTGTACTATTGACCTAAATACCAATTACTGTAACCTTGTGGACATTAAAACTGCAATAAATAGTGGAAAACTGCTCTAATCAAGCTGGTAACAATCCCCAGGTGCTGCGGGAGGGGGTTACTCTAGACAAGAAATACAAAACGGATTTTTCCCACGCACTGAGCCGACTTTGTGGGGTCCAAGCCTTGGACCTATGCTTAGTTAGGGACCTCCAGCAATAGAGCAGCCGTGAAGTGGCCTGGAGGCTTATCATATCTTTTGCAAAACATATGTAACGAAGAGCTCTAAATTTCCTATTATTACATAGTATATAGTTCTTCTTACTAACAGCCAGCAGAGTGCGTGGGAAAAATCCCTTTTGTATTTCTGGACATTAAAACTGTCCATAGGCATATTATTGGAGTGCTTTACCAGTAGCAAAGGTACATACGTATACAAATACATATGTCAATCTGTGTTTCTTACAATTTATCAGATTGATTATTTGCAACAGACTTTAGTATTAGAAATATCTTCTCTAACACTTGCACCTATCAAAATATATCATGTTATACGGCTATCACAAAACTTAAAATACAATATAATCACTTGCACAGGTTAAAATAAAATCTTAGTTGTCATGATTCATCTTAGTTTAGCCCCAATTTTTTTTTGCATGGAAGACAGCTGTCACTTCTACCTACTCCTAGGTCACTTTTAGCAATTTGTGTTTGAAACTATACATCTGCTGTCTGGAGTCACTGTATGTCCAAGTGAGTGGCAAGGTACAGTATTTGTGTCTCTCCTAAGCTTCTTAAGCTGTACCGTGATGTCCGAACCCCTCAGTGAAAAAACAAGATATTTTTGCAGCTTCAGTTACCATTTCATTTTGGATACTATCACTATGTTTTATATAGCAGCCTGAAGAACACAGTATGTACAAAATATATCTACAATCTCTGTAACTTTCTACAGCATAAATTGTATCTAGTGATAACATTTTAAATGTAACTTTTATTATTTTTATATTGGATATTTTATTTTTGTTCCTTTATGTGTTAGGTATTTTCTACTTTTCTTTATGTCTGATTTAAGTATAATACTGTTTTATTGCACATTTGTAAAATTTTCTTTGGTTATGGCAGATTTGAGTAAAATTCTGTTTGTTGCCTCATTGTATTCGCATTCGATTACAGATGAGTGAAATTTAAAAACTGCACCTAGTTCCGCATATGGCTGGGATTTTTTTTAATATTTCACCAATGAAATTTACCATTAAGGCGGTAAAGTATCAAAGCTGAAGAGTGGAGAAATAGACAAGTGGAGAAATTGTTCATAGGGATCAATCGGCTTCAAGATACTATTTATCATGTACATTCCCTAAAATGCTATGTATATAATATTATTGTTTGCTATGGGCAATTTCAACATTTGTCCACTTCTCCGCTCTTTAGAAGTCTTGATAAATCATCTTCATACAGACTCTACCATGCTTTTAAAGCAGCAACTTTTGAGGATTGCATTATTGAGCTCACTTGCAAAAAAGTGCTTAACATGAAGTTGTGCATTCATACTGTGGTCCTCATCTGTATAGGCACGCACATCCGGATATGTTTGTCAGACACCAATTACCCCATCAGTATCATTATGAACTGTGTGCAGGAACTGAAGCACATGAAGGAAAGTAATGCAAACATGGAACGAGCATACAAACTCCACATATTATTATTATATATGTACTGCACTAACCATTGTGCCACTGTGCTTAACCAGCAGAGCAGTGATGACAACTGGAAATTGATATCCCTTTTCCACTAGCTCTTAGAAACACGGGTAAATGTGCGGGGGCGCGCATTTACCCGTGTTTTGCCCTAGTGGAAAAGGGTTCCCCGGCAAATTCCCGGATCAAGAGATCCGGGAATCCTACCCGGGTAGCTAGCCGGGTTAAACACGTGTTCAACCCGGCTAGCTGTTTAGTGTGAACGGGAGCCGTGTCGAGGCGACACGACTCCCGTTCACAGTGTATACGGAGGGCGGCACAGGGAGATCATGTGATCTCTCAGCGCCGCCTCTGCCGCGTCAGTAGTAGTGTCACCAACCCAGCAATATGCAAAAGGGGCTGTAGCACGGGTCGCAGCCGTGTCAGGCGACACGGCTGCGACCCTTGCTTTAGTGGAAAAGGGGTATAATTCTACTGCATGCTGTGGTTGAGGTATGCCTAAGAAGACGTGGGGCATGATTTATCAAGCCTTCTAAAGAGCAGAGAAGTGAACAAATGTTGAAATTGCCATAGCAAACAATAATACTCCATGCCTAGCATTTAGGGAATGAACATGATACTATAAATAGTATCTAGAAGCCAATGGGTGTGGGATGATAGATAGACTGTCTATTTAGACAGTCAATAGATAGACACCACATGTTAGACAGACATTAGGTCGAGAGGGTCAAAAGGTCGACATGAAAAAGGTAGACAGCACAAAATGTCGACAGGGTCAAAAGGTCCTATATGGGTGTTTGTACTGGGTGCAATACAATTCAGGAACAGTGGTGGTGCCCTTAATTGGTAGGGAAATTAAAAATAGACTAACTGATAAGTGTGCAGTTAGTATGCTGCGCCTTCTGTTCTGTTCCTAGAGAAATCCCAAATCTTGTCTGCCTGAAGTGTTGCTCTTCCCCTGGGGGGCATCCTCACTAGCACATGTGGATGAAGAGTGGATTCTATGAAGAGGCTCATTCAGTAGCTGATGGTGCTGTCAGTGGCATGTGGTGAGTTCTGGAATATGGTGGTTATGGTGAATATGGTGGAATATGCTGTGGTTGTGGCAGTCTGGTCTGCATTGGTGTTTTAGGTGGGCAGTGTGTCTCCGATGTGTTTCAGCTGTGTGGTTACTTTTCAAAAGTCTCATATTTCTTTAAGGTTCAAAATACAAATCTGTAACAGTTGAAAAACTCTGCATAAAGGTGGCTCTCACCACAACAATGAAATGCTTAAAAAAAAAAAGCACAGGGCAAGGCCGTCCAGCATGTGTGAGACCGCCTCCCGATGTGTCCACAATTAGATTGCGGATGCGTAGGAACTAAGGTTGACCCCTGGCAGTGCAGCCTGGTTGAGCGGTTAGGTGGTTGGCTGACATTTTTTTAATCGGAGTGGCTGCGTGTGACATAACGCAGCCGCCCCCAAAATGGCCCCGGTACACACACTGTTATGCCTGCCCCCAGTTACCAACCCCGCGAATGCCCACTGCTGTCAATCACATTGCGGTCACATCCATCAGGGATGCAACAGCAAAACGTGGGGTCAAACAGCCGCGATGCGACCACTGCGCATGTGCAGTTTGGTCCCATCATCAAACTGCGCTGCGGGCAGCATCAGCGGCCGGGTCTGAATGATCCCCTGTGTCTCGCCAAATCCAGGATTGCTGCAGAGCAAATCAAATAATGTAATTGCTCAGGTGATTTATGGAGTTGAGTATGCGTAACCGGCGGTGAGGAGACTGCCAGTCAGTATACCTCCGCCGGGATCCCGGCAGCAGAATGTCAGCAGGGGGAAGGCGAGCGCAACAAAACCCTTGCGGTCTCCACATGCTGTGGGTTTGATGGCAACCTGCGGTCGCCACAGGTTCTATTTCCCCTCTATGGGTGTCGTGGACACCCATGAGTGGGAATAGTCCCTCTTGGTGACCATCAGGATTATCAGGGGGCGGGATGTAGGGGGAGGTGTTGTGACCGCCGGTCACATAACTGCATGTAGATTATGGTGTTAATTTGAAGAATTTCTATGATGTTGGCTGGACATTACTGTTATGATGAAATTTAATTGTAAATTAAAAATTAAAATTTACAAATACAATGTGGAGCAGTAACCTGTAAACATCTGCAAGAAAATCACAATTTGTGCAAAATTTTGACATGATAATCTTCCAGATTGCTACCATAATTTATGAATTATGCCTGTAAAAACAATCTCTGTTTTGGTATGAACCGTACAAGGCTCAGGATATTGTTTTATAAGAGTTTAATTTACACATAAATATCTCAGCCGTAGTAGAAATCCTTACTAGGAAATGAGAAAATGATTATGGAAAATAATTATATCAATCTGCATTAAACTGATGAATCACTACCTAGTTGCACATTGGGTATCTTATTAAATTGTTTATATAGGAGCTGAATTGTCTGCTCTCACTTTGCTTCATTGTGCAAAAAAGAAAGAAAGAAAAGAATTGGCTGCTTTATATGCAGAGAAGATTCTTGCCCCTTGCTCTGAAAGATTTCATTGGAATGAATAGAGCAAGTGAAAGACTGCTTTCCCGTATATTCGGAAAGGGGATGCAGGAGGCCTCACATCATTAAACAAGATAATTATGCAAAGTATAAGATCTGCCTATTGCAGTTTTGCAGGGCAACGTTTTATTTCA